>NC_060277.1:78989951-79223011 GCF_021613505.1 Equus quagga | reverse complement strand
CCCCCCCCCCCCCCCCCCCACCCAGTACATAGTTGTATATCTTAGTTGCAGGTCCTTCTAGTTGTGGGATGTGGGACGCCGCCTCAACATGGCCTGACGAGTGGTGCCATGTCCGTGCCCAGGATCCGAACCCTGGGCCGCCGCAGTGGAGTGCGTGAACTTAACCACTTGGCCACAGAGCTGGCCCCCCAGCCCCTCTTATTCAATTTGTAAATTATGTATTTTTATTTATTTCCCTTCCCAATTAGACTGTAAATTCCATGAGGGCAGATATCATGTCTCTTTTTATTACTACTTTATACCCAGAGCCTAACATGATGCCTGGCACATAGGAGGTACTCAATATTTATTGAATAAATGAATGAATGTCCACAAAGTACTAAAACTAGCATTTAAGACCCTCCATAATTCACTTAAATCTACTTTCAACATATTCCTACTGTTCCTTTTTGTGGCTCTACATTTAAAGCCAACTTAATAACTTTCTCCTTATATACACTCCTCCTGCTCCCTTAGCTTGGAAAGCCCTAACACCATCACTGTGACTTACCCCAAATGTACTCATCTTTTGAGGTCCACCTAATCCACAAAACTTTCTCAGTGGACATCTGTTATGATGAGTACAGGAGGTACCAGGTTACATCACTGTATTAGAAAGCAACTGGCAGAGAGAAGCTGAGATTAAAAAAAGAGGTTAGAAACAATGTTCTTTCTTTTGTTTGGTTACATAGGCCAATATAGGCTTCCTGTTTAAGCCAGTTTGAATGGCCTTATTTTTCCCATCTGGTGGTTCTCTCTTCCTCTAAACTCACACCATATTAACCTATCTGATGGCTCTTAATACCTTTTAACAAGCGCTATCACTTTTTATGTGTCTTTGCTACTACATCATAAACCTGAAGGTGGGATTTGTAATAAGTGTCTATTATTTGTTGGCTGCAATACTTGACATTTGTTATTTTTGACTGTCTTTCCGTTTTCTCATGTAATAACTTAGTTTCCTTTTGGAGTATCTTCAAAGGACTATTAATCAAGGTGTCTTGCCCCCTTCTGGCTAACAGTGAAACAGTAGAGAGGAAATCTGAACTAAGATAGGGCAATAGGAATTTGAATCATAAGTGCAGTGACAGAAATGTGTTGAAGCTCATTCACTGCAAAACGTTGCCTGGGTAAGACTTTCCCAATTCTTGCTAGTGAGATCCAATAGGATTGTGTAGTTCTGTCTTTCAGAACTGGCTTTCTTACTTTGTTAGCTACTCCATATATTTCTAATACCTTTCTTTTTAGTTTAGCCTGTTTCTGTTGAAGAACCCTAACTGATACAAATGTTTAACTCTCTGCTTGTTTTAGTTGATGCTATTTCTCAACTTTGCCTTTTTGCCATTCACTTAAGAAACAGCTGTACAGGGGCCAGCCCAGTGGCGCAGCGCTTAAGTTTGCACGTTCCGCTTGTCAGCGGCCCAAGGTTCACTGGTTTGGATCCCGGGTGTGGACATGGCACCGCTTGGCAAGACATGCAGTGATAGGCATCCCACATATAAAGGCGAGGAAGATGGGCATGGATGTTAGCTCAGGGCTAGTCTTCCTCAGCAAAAAGAGGAGGATTCACAGCAGTTAGCTCAGGGCTAATCATCAAAAAAAAAAAGAGAGAGAGAAAAACAAAAGAAAAGGCTGTATATAACATCTACCATTAAGCAGACACCTAATATGTGCCAGGTGCACATATTAGAGATAATGAAACAGCATCTCTAGTCCTTAAAACTCTGTAAGGTAAAAACCTTATTTCAATGTGACTTTTCTCTGGCAGGTATTTTGGTAGAGGAAAAAACACTTTTTGGAACTATAATTATGGTTAACTTCCAAGATTTTCTCTCCTATTCAAACAATTAAACCCAAATCTTGTTTTTGAGGATTCTCAAACAAACCAATTATCTATCTTTATACCATAAGGTCCTCTAGGGCCATGTGTAAGACCTTCTATTGCTAGCTATTTAGCCCAGGGTGGGGGAGGGGTTGCAGAGGGAGAGAAGTTGAACTTTAAGGCTTATCCAAGTTCAACAAAACTCTATCAGCAATTCTAACGAGGCAAAGTTGCATACGATGTAAAAGCACTTCACTAACAGTAAGATAAATTATATGAACTTTGGTAGGCAAACAATGAAAAGTACCTTCTCTGTCAAGCCTCCCCAGTTCATCCTAGTTAAAATTCAATAGGATCCCTCCGTCTTAGCGTTGAATTCATATCGCTAACGTGATACATCCCAGCGTGTACAAGGGTAGGAACCATTTTCACCTACTGCAGCACGTGTCTAGAGTTAGGCTTGAATGTAACCAAACCTGGAAGATAGTTAAACTACCAGCTTGAATGAAAAGTAATCGTCTCAAGTTTTGAGGAACAGCATTCTAATCATCCTTCTCTCTAACCGGCAGCAATAATGCTAAGGCTTCCATCTCCAGCTACGTCGCTCCAAAGCCTTCCCGAAAGGTAGCTGAATATAAATTAACCACCGCCCCCGCCCCGCACCGAGAGAGACTTCGCATCTGCATATTCCCTTTCGTCCCTCTGCCACTAACTCGATCGCCCGCGGAAACAAAGGCCTCGGCGCGGGGCCGAGCTCCCGCTCCTCTGCACAGAGAAATTCAAAGTGCCAGCTCCCCACCGAAGATGGGATGCAAAACCACCTACGGAAAGCAAAACAAACGAGGCCCAAGCGCCGCCTTTACTGTCAGCGGGGGCGGAAGCGGCAGTACTGGTGCGGTCATAGAGTTTTCTAATTCCGGTTTCGGGGCCACATTCGGGGCTAGAGCGCCTCTCCTCCGCCGGCCGTCCCCACGCCGGGCGCTCGTATTTCCGGGTCCGGCTTCTGTCACAAAGCGGAGGCCCCGCGTCAAACGTGGCCTGGTGGGTCCTTCGCGCCTGTACTGGGGTCGGCGCGGAAGGACCGGGGCGGGCGGGGGTACTTCACAGCCGACAGCTGGAGCCGGTCCTCTCGTACGGCCCCGCGTTGGCACCTCTGCCCGCAGAGCCGGCTGGCTTTTGAGCCCTCAGGATTGAGTCCCTGATCCGCAGCCTCCAGGACTGCAGGTCGAGAGGACAGCGCTCCTTCGCCCATAGCTGTCCCCCATAGTCACGCTCTGCCCTGTGAGGTGCATTTGACAAGTCACCTCCACACTCCCACCTCTTCCACCACGTCTGCCTTAACTGCGTTCTTAACCTGCTAAATTTGAGACCCCTCCCTCTGCCTCTAGGAGAGGTCCCCCCCCCCCCGCCCCCCGCATAATTGAGAGAGGAGTTACGTTATCCTGCAGAAAGATTACTTTTAAGACTGAGCACCCATTTAATACCCTAAGAAAGTTCATGTTTAGAGAGTTTGTGGGCAAAGTGAAACCCAGTGCACACAGGAAACTATGGCTGAGCACGGGGCTCACATCACAACTGCTTCTGCGGTGGATGACCAGCCATCCATCTTTGAGGTGGTAGCACAAGACAGTTTAATGACAGCAGTGAGACCTGCTCTTCAGCATGTGGTCAAGGTAAGGTATTAATTCTCTGAAAAGTTTTAGGGACGACTGGGCAAAAACCAAACCAATAATTTGAGTTTATTTGATAGCACACGTTTTGAAATAACCAATTAGCATGTAATTCATATCCTATGATTTATCAGTTATTGAGTCCCTGTTATGTGTAGAGGTCTGTACCGAATACCCAGCACTTCAGGGAGGTTAGGGTAGACCCCAAAAGAAGTGACTTGGTTAAATCCAGTGTAGAATTGAGGGGAAAAAAGAAATATAAATACATGGCATAGCAGCAATGTAATGGAATGAATTTCATTTATTGATTTATTTTGCTTTAGGTTCTTGCAGAATCCAATCCTGCCCACTATGGCTTCTTTTGGAGGTGGTTTGATGAAATCTTTACCCTGCTAGATCTTCTGCTCCAGCAGCATTATCTATCTAAAACCAGTGCCTCATTTTCTGAAAACTTTTATGGCTTAAAGAGGATTGTAACGGGAGATACGCACAAGCTTCAGAGATTGGCCAGTGCTGGTCTCCCAAAGAAGCAGCTCTGGAAGTCAGTTATGTTCCTGGTTCTTCTTCCCTACCTGAAAGTGAAGCTGGAGAAGCTGGTTTCTAGCCTGAGAGAAGAGGATGAATATTCTATCCATCCCCCTTCTTCTCGCTGGAAACGATTTTACAGAGCCTTTCTGGCAGCTTACCCATTTGTTAACATGGCCTGGGAAGGCTGGTTTCTTGTACAACAACTTCGATACATCCTTGGAAAGGCTCAGCATCACTCCCCACTGCTGAGTCTGGCTGGAGTCCGGCTAGGTCGACTTACACTTCAGGACATACAGTCTCTGGAGCACAAACCAGCAGAGGCCAGCAGGATGCAGCAACCAGCCAGAAGGTAAGGCCTTAACATCTCCCCCAAATCTTTGCTTATTAAATTCTAAAATCTTATCCCCATTTTATGAAATTCACCTCCCTCAGTCCACTTTGAGGCAGTTCATAAAATCACAGAAAAATTCTTGTGTCCGTTGAACAAGGACTGCCATCCTGGTAAGCTTCCTCCTCGTACTAGCTATATTTTCATGAATACTTGCTATGCACCAGGTGTTTTACATGCATTATCTCAATCCTCATCAACTGCAAGAAATAAAGGCAGTAGCCCCATTTAACAGTTGAGGAAACTAGGCCCTAACAGCTAAGTACCTTGGCAAGGCCACACAGCTAGGAGGCCGAGCTGAGACTCAATCCAGATCAATACAATTCTAAAGACTGTGCATTAACTACAATGCTACACCGCTTTTAGTGTTTGTGTTCTCCTGCAAGTTCAAATATATTCCTCAATACTGCTAAGTTATTTTTTAAGTGAGTTTTTTTTCTGGATATACTGTCTTCCACCAAACAAACAAAAAAGTTTATATAATCAATGTTTCACTAATTTCTTTCTCAAAACACAAAACACAGAAAACCTTAGTCATTAAAAACAAAGCTTAGAGCCAGCCCTGATGGCCTAGTGGTTAAGTTCAGCCCACTCGGCTTTGGCAGCCTGGCTTCAGTTTCTGGGCGTGGAATCACACCACTCATCTGGCAGCAGCCATGCTGTGGCAGCAGCTCACACAGAAGAACTAGAAGGACTTGCGTCTAGAATATACAACTATTTACTGGGGCTTTGGGGAGGAAAAAGAAAACAAAAAACAAAGCTTAGCTCCTATACTCCTCAAACACTGTAAGTCAGAAAGAGGGAATAATTTAGAACAGATCTTTAAGGAGACACTGCCAAGCTAAGAACTATTCAATCCCCAAACTGAACCAATGATTCTGATGAAAACTGCATAAATGCATTTATATTAGTCATTCTGTGATTATACGTAAACAAACAGTTTCTCCTTTTGCCTCCTTATTTTACTCTCCCAACAGCATTAGTGAGAAGATAAAGTCAGCGTTGAAGAAAGCTGTGGGGGGCGTTGCCTTATCCCTCTCTACTGGCCTTTCTGTGGGTGTATTCTTCCTGCAGTTTCTTGAGTGGTGGTACTCATCTGAAAATCAAGAAACCATCAAATCATTGACTGCCCTGCCTACTCCACCACCGCCTGTACACCTAGACTACAATTCTGATTCTCCTCTGTTACCCAAAATGAAGACTGTGTGCCCACTGTGTCGTAAAACCCGGGTGAACGATACTGTTCTTGCCACCTCTGGCTATGTGTTTTGTTATCGCTGTGTGTTTAATTACGTGAGAAGTCACCAAGCTTGTCCTATCACAGGTTATCCAACAGAAGTACAACATCTAATTAAACTGTACTCCCCTGAGAACTAAATGGGATTAGCATCTTATCTCACAACAAAATTATTGCACTGAAAGGCCAGAGGGCTGGTTTTTTAGCATGGTACATAGCATTGTTTGATACTTCTTAGCCTCAATTCATAATTGTATGAACTTTAAACAACTATATGGATTTCCTTAAAAGGATATACCCATTGATCTTAACCTTTTAGCCTGCTCCCTAGACCCCTACTTAGAGTTGACCAAGCTGTTCTAGAATAAGAGAATCAGGAGTGGCAGGGGATGTGGAAGGCCAGTGTAGAAGAAGTGGATAAAAGAGGATAATTAGCACAGAAGCTTTTCTTATCTCCTTCCTTAAAGGACAAGAGGTATAGATGCTCTCAGGAAAAACCCAAGCTAGACCTCAGAAAGTGGGTGGTGAAGGGGAGGCAGGCTTTTTCTTTAGAAAAGAAAGCATTTATGTGCCTATGAGGAATAGATTTTATCGGTTTGCAAACAATGTGAAATGTGGACCTGCTCTTTATAAAAATACTTAGAAACACTTGAAAAAAACAATGGCTCCTTCCATAGGCTGTGACCCATTAATTAAGTAACATCTGCTATAGTCTGTCAACTTTTAAAGATTCCTTTATGAGCCATACATATCTTTCTTGGGAAACTGGTTAAAGGAAAATAGGGGTCAAGTGTATATAGAGAATAGTCTGAAGATTTCACTGTGAAAGCCAAGCTAATAAGCAATGAAGAGATGAAGTAAAATACTGATCTATGACTATGTAAAGAAAGCATCTTTCCATAGACTCTTTCTACTTGCTGTTAAGCGTTTGCTAAACTGGCATGAATTATTCTGGCTATCACTAGTTTCTATGAAACACTTAAGTAAATTTCAAGAATAAATGTTTTTTGGCAAAGAGCTGTCACATGTCATGATTACGTGGAAACTAAAAGATTACTTGAGGTGTTTAAAGTAAATTTTTCGGTCAGACCATCTTTGATTTTTTGAGATATTTCTGTATAAACATTTTGGTTTTTTTCGCTAATCCTTACTTGGAAAAAAAAAAAAAGTCCTCTACTCCCAACAGTGAGAATTCAGCCTTGTATAAAATACCTTGTATCAGGAATACTACAGAAACACTTAAGTTGCCTATGTAGAAAAATTCATATTAATGCTTTTATGCACCATAAGAAGAGTATAATGGATATTTGCAAAAATTCTTATTAAACTTCAAGATCTTACCAAAGCAAATACCATAGTTAATTAAACAAACTTTTTTTTTTTTTTTTTTTAAGATTTTATTTTTTCCTTTTTCTCCCCAAAGCCCCCCGGTACATAGTTGTGTATTCCTCGTTGTGGGTTCTTCTAGTTGTGGCATGTGGGACGCCGCCTCAGCATGGTCTGATGAGCAGTGCCATGTCCGCGCCCAGGATTCGAACTAACGAAACACTGGGCCGCCTGCAGCGGAGCGCGCGAACTTAACCACTCGGCCACGGGGCCAGCCCCCAAACATTTTTAATATAGTATAAGTCAGTAAGGGAACTGAACCAGATTTAGGATTGAAACAGCGTAGTCCTCCAGGAAGATATCAAAGTCAGGTTTTTCACCTAAGAAGGAAAACATGAAAGGATCAGTAATTCCAAAGAATATCAAAGAAACACTCTTATACATAATAAAACCAGTATCCAAATAGGCTAGAACATACCAGTGTAGAAAAACCACAACCAGAATCAGCTCAGAGAGAAGATTAAGGGATCATCCCCTGGTCAAAGCCAACACTGAAGCAATGGCAATACCAGGTCAGACTATACTTCACTCATCATCGCATCATTGCATTTCACCTCCTTGTATTATGTAACAGTAGCCCAAGACCCTCTTTGCACATCCAAGAAAACTAGGTTTATCTATGAAAGAAAAAAAAAAGTCTTTCTTTTAGACGAGTTTCAACCATGGGCTTTCAATACATATTTTATCTTCTACTATGTTTTGCTTTAAGCAACTGTGTCGTACAAAACTGCAAACTTGAACAAGTTTTGTTTTGGAGGGGGGCTGTTTCTGAAATACAGAGGAGGGTGGAGAAGCATTTACAGTTCAAAAACATGTTTTTGGTTTTTTTTAAATGAGCCCAAACACCGTGTATGATAAAATCTCAGGGATGTCTATGAAGGGATTTATAGTCTTGTTCTAAAGCAAAAGCTTTAGAAAAGATTTTCTACTAAATTCTTTTATAAGGTAAACTCCAGTTCATTTAATATACAATTTGATTTACAATTCTGCTGCCAACAAAGATAAAAAGTACAGTCACAAAATTTTTAAACCAGTATTTTCTATCTTAAGAGTCCAAGACCCAGAGAGGCTATGATTTGCCAAAGGTCCACAGCAAATTAACAGCAGAGCTGGAAAGAGAACTGAGTTCTGATTACAAGATTTATATTTTTCCACTACCAACTAAATATAAGGTTTTATTTCATTTTTCTCCAGGCCATGGGCAAGATAAAGGAAGCAATGCGAAGCCTGGGTAATTCACAACCCAGATAATCAACTTCTGAATGAGAAGGCTGACTGCATTTTACTTATTCTAAATGAAACCTCCTGGTGGTATACTATGGCTGACATGGAAAAGTACTAGGATCACAATGTCACCCTCTCCAGCCTTTCAAGCCCGGTATTGTCAATATCTGAATAATTCTGGACACACCACATGCTTCCTTCAGGCATCTATAAATGTCAATAGATTGATACTCCATAGTTGAAAACTGACAGCTTGTTGGTCTTTGTTCAGTGTCCACTATCCAGCAACTAAGCTCCACAGAGACAGGGAAACTAACAAAGTGCCTGTTTTTTCTCTCTCTCCTGATCCTCTATAGGTGAAGTAACTACACGTTAAAAATGAGGAAACAGGCTGAGAGAACTTAATTTAAGTAACTTTATCTAAAAGCATGAAACTTGTAAGCAGAGCTGCAAATGTGCTCCAGCCACACACAGCAGGCACGCTTTCCTAGTCTCTTCCTCAGTACACTTTGCTCCACCCGGAGTGCCTGCCCCATCCCTGTCAACCTGGAGAGCGCTCACTTAGTTTTAAAACCTTACTCAAACGTCATCTTCTCTGTTAAGTGGTCCCTAACTCCGAGTCATCCCCTCCTCGGACTCCCATCAGAGCACGCATCACACGCGGGTTACTCATCCATTCACATCCCCCACCTCCCTGTCTCTCCCACCAGCCCCATCACGGTGAGTTCCTAGAGAACCAGGACTGTGGCATACTGGCCTTCGCGTCCAGCACGCTCAGAATGGTGCCTGATACAGAGAGGAGGCTCAATAAATGACCGTCTAATTCAGTCAGCGAGCGACCTTCCCTACTAAACCCTAAACGCCCAGATTATAAAAGCATCAGCACAATTGGTAAAGCCTACTTACCTCCAACATTCCACGTAAGGACCATACCTCACGCATCTCTTAGCCCTCCTTCCCCCAGCTACCTAACAGCGCCCTGCGCAGGACAACCAATGCTTACACACAGCGGACCCTTAAAACTAATAAGGTCCAAACCCCACCAACTTCAGGGGAAAACGGCGAGAAACCGTCCTGGCGGGGAAACACGAATAAGGCCAGACCCAGGGCTCAAACCAAAGATCCATGCAGGAGTCCGCAGCCCGCTTTCCGGAGTCCTAAAACTGCTGCGCCCTAAGCTCTCAGTACGTTTGCCCCAGCCTGCAGACGCTGAAGGCAGCTGGCTCTCGGCCTTCGGCTCCCCAACAAAACTCACTTCCCGCCTCCCAACCGCCTCCGCTTCGCCGCGCCGCGGCGCCCCACAGTCCAGTGCGGCCCTCGCCGGACAACCAATCCCGCGGCGGCCAGTGGCTCACGTGGGCCACGAGGCGGGGCTGGTGCGAGGGGCAGCCAATCGGAGGGCGAGGCGGACATCAGGGGTGGGGCGGGCCGGGTGGTGGAAGCGCGCTTGCCGTCGCTGCTTTGCGGGGTGCTTTCTATTTTCGGAGATGGGGAAGTCGCTTTCTGGGCTCTGACCGTTTAGCTCCTGGCTCTCCATTTCCCGCCGTGGGGCTTTGGGACCGCTGTGAGGGGTGGTTTTCCCTGAGCTCGTTTCACAGTTGGAGAAGGCCGTCTGAGGCAGTTATGCCCTGGGCTTCCGGGAAGAAATATCGATTAAGACAGTGATCCAACACTGTTTTTTTGCGCTGGTCCGGATTCCCGCCTGAGGGTTGGGGGTTGGGGTGGACTCACATGGATGTGTCCCTCTCCGTCCAGGGGAACTCATTGGCTTTCCGGTTGCTTCGTAAATAAGCAAGAAGTGCCACAAGAAAAGTACAGCTAAATATTAAAGAAATGGGAAGGAGAGCGAGAAAGACTGGGAGAGGTGGCATTTTCTCTGGGTCTTGATAAATGGGAGGGATTTGAGAATTAGGTTCTGGTAGAGAGAATAACTCCAGAATTAAATGGCAAAGCATGGGGGAGCCTACCAAATTTAGGTAAAGTTGAAACATTGTAGTGTTTCTCAGAATTCAGTAAATTAGAAACACAAGGGGACCTGCCCGGTGGTTAAGTGCTCACGTTCCACTTCAGCAGCCCTGGGTTCACTGGTTTGGACACCGGTTGTGGACCTATGCACCGCTTATCAAGCCATGCTGTGGCAGGCATCCCATGTATAAAGTAGAGGAAGATGGGCACGGATGTTAGCTCAGAGCCAGCCTTCCTCAGCAAAAAGAGGAGGATTGGCAGCAGATGTTAGCTCAGGGCTAATCTTCCTCGAAAAATAAAAAAGAAACACCAGGAGCAAACAACAATATAGATGTCTTCCAGCATCAAAAACAAATAGGAAAAGCCCAAAATGCCTGGGGCACAACCCAGACTTACTGAATCAGATATTTTATTGAGATCATAATAGTTTATAACATTGTGAAATTTCAGTTGTACATTAGTGTCAGTCACCATGTACACGTGGCTCTTTACCCCTTATGCCTAGCCCCCAGCCCCCTTCCCTTCCGGTAACTACTAAACTGTTCTCTTTGTCCATTTGTTTACCTCCCACATATTAGTGAAATCATACAGTATTTGTTTCTGACTTATTTCGCTTAACATAATACCCTCAAGGTCCATCCATGTTGTTGTGAGTGGGACAATTTTGTCTTTTTTATGGCTGAGTAGTATTCCATTGTATATATACACCACATCTTCTTTATCGAATCATCAGTTGTTGGGCACTTGTGTTGCTTCCACGTCTTGGCTATTGTGAATAATTCGGCAATGAACATAGGGGTGCATAAGTCTCTTTGTATTGTTGATTTCAAGTTCTTTTGGTAAATACCCAGTAGTGGGATCCCTGGGTCGTATGGTATTTCTAATTTTCTGAGAAATCGCCATACTGTTTTCCATAGTGGCTGCACCAGTTTGCATTCCCACCAGCAGTGTATGAGGGTCCCCTTTTCTCCACATCCTCTCCAACATTTGTTATTTTTTTTCTTTGTAATTATAGCCAGGCATGTATATTTTTAATAAGTGCCCCAGGAGAGATTCTGAGTGACACCAAAGTTTGAGGACCAGTGATAGTGTTAAAGAAAGTGGGTGTTAGGAGATCTGAAAGAGGGGTCAAGATTTTGTTAGGGATGGTGGCTTGCTAGCTGTGTAGTTTAGGCTACTCTGGAGAAAGTGGAAGCTTTGAAGATTTCAGAGCCCAAGGAGGTAGGTGATCAGAGCTGCACTTTAGAAAACTCAGTATGCAATTGTGTATTTAAAGATTGAAGGAAGGCAGAGTGAAAGCAGAGGAAGCTATTGCAAACAATTGCAATGGTCAAGGTGAGAGCTAATAAGAGCCTAAATTAGGGCTGTGGCAGTGGTAATGGAGAGGTAGCCTATGAATGGCAGCATGAGGAATGGATGAGTGTCAGATAGGGATGGGTAGGACACGAAGAAATAAAAAGGAAGAATGGGGAAGAACAGAGGGTCTTCCATACCAGACCTACTAAGGACCTCCATTGTGCTTTAAGGATAGGAGAGGTTAGGCAGGGAAGAGAATGTGCCTTTGCACGTGGTGTTTCCTCTGCCTGGTTTTCCCTTCCTTCTCCATCTCTCTTTGTCAGCCTGGTGCATGCTTACTTGCAGGCTTCAGCTCAGATACCATCTCATTTAGGAAACCTTACCTCACAAGCATAGTTATTGTCACTCCTCAGAACACCCAGAGCACACCGTTCATACAGTGGTAGCTCTCCAGAGTGGCACTAGAGTGTAGTGGTCATGCATATGGACTATGTTTGCGAGCACCATGAACTCTCTGTTCCTTAGTTTCCCCATCTGTAAAAAGGGGATAATTATGGCTGGGAATTAAGGTAAATGGTAGAATTAAAAGTGATACAGAATTTGGAGGTGAAGAAATGTCAAAAAGGGTTAAAGTTGAATCTGATAGCAGGCCTTTGGGGTTTATGATGTTGCTGTGCTGATTATACATCATAGTATCCCTTCTGCCTCCTATCCTGGAAATGCTATTCAGCCAAACATGTATAAAGGATAATGCCAGCAAAGCAGAACTTTGAAGGAACAGTAACCTCAGTTAAAAAAACTAGGAATGTCCAGAAACCTATTTAAGAATGTTATTTCATCATAAACAAATTGAAGTAGAAACACAGAGTTGTCTGATGGTTTGATTTAGAGGGAGACAAGTATATTCGTTTCCTGTGGCAGCTGTAACAAATTAGCGCAAACTTGGTTGCTTGAACAACAGAAATTTATTCTCTCACAGACAGAAGTTTGACATCAGATTCACTGGGCAGAAATCAAGGTGTCGGTGGGGCTGTGCTCCCCCTAGAGGCTCTAGAGGGAAAATCCATTTCTTCTCTCCTCCAGCTTCCAGTGGCTGCGGGCTTTCCTTCACTCCACTCCACGTCACTCCAGTCTCTGCCTCTACGGGTCTCATTGCCTCCTCCTCTTTTGTGGGTATCAAAGCTCTCTCTGACTCCCCTTTGTGAGAACACTTGTAATTGGATTTAGGGCTAACCTGGATAATCCAGGATAATCTCCCCATCTCAAGATCCTCACTCCATCACATCTGCAAAGACCCTTTTTCCTTATAAGATAACATTTACAGGTTAATAACAATAATAAAAATAATAATTGGTAACTATTATTCAGCCTACTACAAGAAGCTTGATCCAGCTTAACCAGCATTCCCAAATGAGATAACTATCTCTTACCTGTTTATTTTTTCATTTGTTTTTTTAGTCATAAAAATAATTGATGTTCATTGTCGATCATTTAGAAAATACAGAAAAGTTAAAGGAAAAGAAAGAAAGGAAATTAAATGAAAAACAATTTTTAATCCTCTCACCCAGGGATAGCCAGCCCCTGACCAATGAGCATTTTTCTAGGCTGGGCCCAACAAAGAGGAAGAACAGGAAAAAGAGAATAAAAGTAAAGAGAATGGAACAAGCAACTCGGAAGGTAATGAAATAGGTTAATATCGCTCATAATGGATGTGTACACGGCAGCCTAATTTAAAATGGATGTAGAGCTTTGAAGTGAAATTAACCAGGACAGGAGGTGCTTGTATGATGTGTGGAAATGACGCTCAGTCCCTTAGAGGTGGAAAGTTTAGTTTTGGCCTCTCACTTGAAAACCCCTGAATTTTCCCAATACTACCTCATTCACTCCTAGAAGTCAGACCCTGGACTACTAATCTGCCTTGTCATAGGCTTTTCTTGAGTCCTTATCAGCCTTGCTCAGTGGGTCAATGTTATGAAGACTGGGGGAGTCTGGCAGGGTGCCTGCTCCTCCCAGGCTGATATCAAAGGGCAACAGGACTGTGACAGAAGGCAAACATTCAGACCAAAGCCAGATGTGGAACTGAAACAGCAAGAGGAAAAGCCAGAGCATCAGGTAAAAAAAAATTTTTTTCTTAAATCTCATCCATCTCCTTGTAGGTGCAGTTTATATCTGAGGGTATGAAAGACTTAGTAAAATAGTAGCTAAGGAGAAACTTGCAAAGGAAAATGAGTGAGAAATTTTGGAAAGAGTGGAAAACATATTCATAGGGAGCTACAATCTCAGAAAACTGTATCTATCATAGTAGCTACCAGCATCCAAGTAACGTCAATGAGACTTGGGAGTTATGCGAGTTTAGGCCTGCTAGTTCAGAAGCAATTAGATTTGGTCTGTGGGTCCCAGCAGGTGGAAATTATAAGGAGACAAATTACAGCTGACAATAAGGAAGCCATTTCTAACAGCTGTTGGAAAATAGAAGGGACCAATTCAAGAGGTGGTGAGATACTTGTCACTGGAGGTGGTCAAGCAGTTGCTGGAAAGCAGTTTGTTGGGAGTTGGGAATATTATAGAGAGGATTTAAGAATCAGGTAGATGGTTGGAACAGAAGATCTTTAAAGTCCCTTCCAACACTTCTGTGATTCTATGATATGAATAGAACGTTATCAGAAATTTCTCTAAGGAGCCATACATTTACATTTACCCGTAGGAGATGCTCACAGATGAAAAAATAATTCACGAGGTTGATTCTGGTTTGCCTGGAGGAAGTGAGAAGGAAACCAAGAGCAAACTAATGGCAGAGGAGGGTACAGGTCCTGCTGGATGCCTGCTTTTTTCCCTCTTGGTGGTTATAAACAATACCCACAGGGCCCCTGTTTTGCCAAGATCACACAGAAGAAATGGGTTCTCTTCTTCTAGTGGAAGAATTTTGGTTTGGGTTAGTAAATACTTTATTTCACAGTTAACAAAAGCTAAGGGAGTCATTTCTGAACTATTTGCTTCAGAGCTCTAATTTCAATTTAGGTGGCTATTCTCTGGTCTATGAAGCAAAAGGAGGTTGACCACTGTTTAGTAACTATGTCCCAAAGGCTCATGTTCTTTTCCAAGTCTTAGAGGTTCCCACCACACAGGGCAGAACTATTTGGAAGGAAGGAAAACTGCTTCTGCATCACACTGTACATGAAGAAACATACTTTTATAATTTAGAAGAACATTTGGTGTCAACTGACATTTAGGTGTAGAATAAAGCTTTTTAAAATGTATAAAATAGCACATAAAAATACCAAGTTTTATGTTTGTTTTTATAGATCTTCCACATCACATCTACTCAAAACTATACTCCCTTAGTTTTCTATTGCCTTCCTTTCTTTCCCCTTGGAATGATAAATAGGAGCATCTTATGCTTCAATTTCTAATTCTGCATATATCCTAATAACTTACTTTGGCTCCTGTGCCAACCCGTGCCCTTCATATCTGGGCTTACTGTTGGCACTTCCTGATTTTAAGTGAAAAGCAGCTAAAAATTTCAGCAATGTAAGTTTTCCATTATGGCAAAATATTAAGCATTCACCTTTATCTGTGCCCATTCACGCTGGAAAGGCTAAGAATCTGGGCAAAGTTGTTAGAAAACAATAATATCAAAGGTTATTTCCAATGTTAAAACGAATCTCCAATAATTTAAAGCTTTGAAGAAAATATTGTGACCTCTGGAGTTCTTGTCAATGTAGAAAAAGCATTTCTGTCCTGATGACCCCTTTCTGTTATTGTCTGGAGCACAGAGGGGCTGCTGTGATGGAGAGTCTCAAGACTGACACGGAAATGCTCTATCCTGAGATAACTGTAGAAGTGGGCAGAGTGACTTTTGGAGAAGAGAACAGGAAGAAGATGACCGACAGTTATTTGAAAAGAACTGAGAATTCTAAAATCATCCAAGCTACATGTGCACTGTTAAATTCTGGAGGGGGTGTGATCAAAGCGGAGATCGATGACAAAACTTATAATTACCGATGCCATGGGCTGGGACAGGATCTGGAAACTTCTTTTCAAAAGCTCCTTCCTTCAGGTTCACAGAAATACCTTGACTACATGCAGCAGGGGTGCAATCTCCTGATTTTTGTGAAGTCATGGAGCCCAGATGTTTTCAGCCTCCCCCTCAGGATTTGCAGCTTGCGCTCCAATTTATATCAGAGAGCTGTGACTTCCGCTATCAACTTGAATGCCAGCAGTGCCCTGGAACTTCTCAGAGAGAAGCAGTCTAGAGCTCAGAGAGGAAGATCGAGGGTGAAGGAGCTGCATCCTCAGAAAGTTCTTGACAGAAACATTCAGGAAGAGGAAGATATGAGGATGTTTGCCTCAGAATTTTTTAAAAAGGACAAGCTCATGTATAAGGAGAAACTCAACTTCACTGAGTCAACACATGTCGAGTTGAAAAGGTTCACCACCAAAAAGATTGTCCCTCGGATTAAAGAAATGCTGCCTCATTATGTGTCTGCATTTGCCAATACTCACGGGGGATACCTAATTATTGGGGTGGATGATAAGAGCAAAGAAGTGTTTGGATGTAAGAGAGAAAAAGTGAACCCTGACTTATTAAAAAAAGAAATAGAAAACTGCATAGAAAAACTGCCTACCTTCCACTTCTGCTGTGAGAAGCCAAAGGTGAATTTCACTACCAAAATCTTGAATGTGTACCAAAAGGATGTTCTGTATGGTTATGTCTGTGTGGTTCAAGTGGAGCCTTTCTGCTGTGTGGTATTCACAGAGGCCCCGGATTCCTGGATCATGAGGGACAATGCTGTCACAAGGCTGACAGCTGAGCACTGGGTGGCCATGATGCTGGATATTCAGTCAGGTAAAGCAGAAGTCATTATTCAGTCAGCTGGGAGGAACCCCCTCCTCTGCCTTCTGTGGTTATTTGGTCAGATATTTTAGTTTAAGAATGGAAAGCTGGGGGGGCTGGCCCCATGGCCGAGTGGTTAAGTTCGTGCGCTCCGCTGCAGGCGGCCCAGTGTTTCGTCGGTTCGAATCCTGGGCGTGGACATGGCACTGCTCGTCAGACCACTCTGAGGCAGCATCCCACGTGCCACAACTAGAGGAACCCACAACGAAGAATATACAACTATGTACCGGGGGGCTTTGGGGAGAAAAAGGAAAAAATAAAATCTTTAAAAAAAAAAAAGAATGGAAAGCTGGGGCTGGCCCCGTGGCATAGTGGTTAAGTTCTGTGTACCCTCCTTGGGCGGCCCGGGTTCTCAGGTGCAGATTCCTGACATGGATCTACACCACTCATCAAGCCATGCTGTGGTGGCGACCCAAATATGAAATAGGGGAAAGATGGACACAGATGTTAGTTCAGGGCCAATCTCCTACACTGAAAAAAATAAATAAATAAAAATAGAAAGCTGTTTTTGCTTACAAACATTCTCCCATTACAGGATTCTTTCCCAAACATTTTTAGTTCCAAAGGCTCAGAATATGAACGCTTTGAGGTCAAGAAATTCTTGGATGTTAGTCTGCTTTGGAAAAGTTATACTTTGCCGTCAGCCATTAATTAGCGGAAGTTCCCTTTTAGGCACTGTAAAGGCCTGTTGAAAAAAGGTTGCAGGTTGATATTCATAGTCAAAATGTTCATCAATAGTCTCACTCTAAAGATATTTCAGAGAAACATTAAGAATGACTCTTCACTAATTCTTTCAAGGGAAACTAACTGACGAATCTGAACTGTTTTTGTAACATTAGGAGCTAATACCTTAAAACCTGTGGGTTTGAGGCACCACCAAGTGGGGGAAAACTAATGTAAAAGGAGATGCTGGAGCAGGGGATGGCGCTGGGGGAGGGCGCCTTTTGATGTTTTCACATCCCTTGCAGTTTTGCTCAGAATCAGCCCTGAAGATTTCTAATCACTCCATAAAGGACTTATAGGCCGAACGAGGCTCCTCAGTTTGCTTTCATGGTCAATACGTTCCAAATTTGATAAAAGAAGCTTGAGTGAAGACTTGAGTGATTTTATTGGATTATTCTTTCTCGTGTCCTAAATTTGTTTACTTTTCTCATACCCCACCCCACCCCCCGCCACTAGGGATCCTTCTACCTTCTATCCATCGGAACCTTGGATGGGGACTTAAACGACAACTATAACAATATAAAAAAATACTGTGCTTAACTTTTCCTGATCCCCACTAGAAGCCTGTCCTCTTAGAGACACCTGGAATCAGAGTATTAGAGTTGGAAGGAACCTTAGGGATCATTGCAGGAGAGAGAGGTCAAATGACTTGCCCGAGATGAGTCGCACAGTGACTTAGGAGATGCGTGACCCTGCAGGAGTCCCCAGACTTCCTTTCCTAACATATGTGAATTGCTTCAGGCAAAGAAAGCGTGAGTCAGCTCAGGCAGGATGCACATCACATGTCTCCAATAGGAAGAGCAACAGAAGTTCTTTGCCTTTGTCCTTTTCCTTTTCGTCTGACACAACTTTCCGTGCATTCGTTCGGCAGCCTCCACTCGGGCCACAGGCCACAGTCTTCCCCTGAGCCCACCAGCTTCATCTGCACTGAGAAGCCCGTCATTTCCCACAAAAGTCTGGGAATTTAAGGGGGCTCTACAACAACGTTTGTTTCCAGGTACTCCTTCTTGATTTCAGCTGAGGGGACTATTTGCTTTCTAAAATTCAGTTGGGAGGAATTGGTGACAATTAGTCCAAGTCTTTCTCCTTAGGGAAGGTCAAATGTAGGCTGTAGCAGACATAATGGTCCCAGATGGCCAACTCTTGTTTTCCAGTCATCAAAGCCACACTATACGTCTGTGTGCTTTGGGGCTTCCAGTCACATATAGCTTTTGTTCTCCAAATTTGAGAGAATTTAGGAATTTTCCTCGATTCTTTAGGTCTATACCACAAGAGACTGCCCCCTGGCTTTCCAGTGCAGCAGAAGGTGAGCCATGGGGTTCTAAAGCACAATTTCTCAACCTTGGCACTATTGACATTTGGGTCAGATCACTCTTTGTTGACAGGGGCGGCTCTGTGAATTGTAGGATGTTTAGCAGCAGTCCTGGCCTCTCCCCTCTAGATTCCAGTAACACCCCTCCAGCTGTGACAATCAAAAAATTTCCAAACATTGCCAAATGTCTCCTGGGGGCAAAACTGCAACAGTTTAAGAATCATTGTTCTAAAGGGAAGTTCTAAGTTCCCCCAAAGCATCAGGTTTACAAAAAAAACTTAACAGGAAGGAATCCCTTCTTTGCAGCAATGGACCATTTGGGGTTAAGGAGAGGGTGCTAGGAGGCTGTTCTGTGGAGACCCCTCCCTGCTTGCCTTCGCCTGCAGGAGAGCTGTCAGGAATGGGAACTTTACAGTCCTGGCCTTGAAGACGCAGTGCTTTCTTTGCAGACAAGGAAACCCATAGTTCCATAGCTAGACTCATTTCTTCTTATGAGGTGGCAGGAATACTTAGGATATGCCTTCGTGAATTTTAGTAACTCCTATTCCTTGAATTTTCAGTGACACAGGAAGAGATACAATTTAAACCAGAATCCCTCTGTAAGAAGCTATTCTCAGATCATAAAGGACTGGAGGAATTAATGAAGACACAGATATATCCTTGTTCTCAGGGGATTGTGATATTTTCTAGAAGCTGGGCGAGTGACGTTGGCTTAAGGAAAGAGTGGAATGTCCTGTGCGATGCTCTCCTAATAGCAGTTAACAGCCCCTTGGTACTCTATACAATCTTAATAGACCCCACCTGGACTGGAGGGCTTGCCTATGCCCGAAGCACTGCTCATCAGTTAAAGCAGAAACTGGGAACTGTTGGTGGTTACACAGGGAAAGTATGTGTCATTCCAAGGCTGATACACCTGCCCAGCACGCAGTACAGACCTGGTGAAATCGCCATGCACTACCCCCAATCCTACAGGCTTGCCAGTGAAAATGAAATGGAAGACCTGTTGCAGGCCCTTATTGTGGTCTCACTGAGCTCCAGATCTCTTCTGAGTGACCAGCTGGGCTGTGAATTTTTCGACTTGCTCATAGCGGAGCAGGGTGAGCTGCTCTCAGAGAGCCTTCGGGAGACACGAGAATTGTTCATCCACTGCTTTCCAGGAACCAGGAAGACAGCCCTAGCCATAAGGATCATGGAGAAAATGAAGGATTTGTTCCACTGCAAACCAAAAGAGATCCTCTATGTTTGTGAAAGTGACTCCTTAAAGGATTACGTGACGTAAGAGTTTCACTAATTAAACACAAGAAATGTATTTACTCAGTCTTTTCAACAGTATCACGAAAGTAATTTGTGTTTTTAGTTTAAGATTTTGCACTGCCTCAGCTGCATAAGTGCAAGGAGCCCAGACTACATACACATTTCCAAGTGATACTTGCAAAAGTGGTACTTTGCAACGTTCAGACTTAAACATCTCATTATAAATTAGCCAAGGATGCATAACTTTAAATTTATATAACTGGAAACATTAATTTTTTCGCAGATTGTGAAAATTTAAAGAAAATTTAAGAAAAGTAGAAATGAACCTATCTTGCTTTACATATACTTTTTGCTTGATACTTAATGCTTGAAGTCCTAAGGTATTTCAGTTAATTAGACATTATACCTAACAGGAACTTGAATTGAAATACCATTTGATTTTGCTTATAAAATATTTTAATTTGTTTGACTGTTCTGAATCAATAATTTTAGAAAACATGCAAATTTGCTTCTGATTTAAATCTTTAGCTTTCACATTAGTAAAAGAAATTGGTTGCTATCCAATCTAGCAAATGGGGGCAAACTCATTTGCTAATAAATCTTTTTGGGCATCATTTATATGCTAGGTACTGTATACATTTAGTGTTAGTGGGAAAAAAACACATTGAAGACCTTGTCATAAAGCCCAATAAGGGAGACAAAGAAAAAAAATAAGCAATGTGAGTATTGTGTAATTAGCATGATAATAAAGATATGCTTATCTCAACTTAGGCTGGCTTTAGTCACTTAGTCACTTAGACAGCAAATACTCCCCAGTGAAGAAGATCCTTGGGCACACTCTTAAGAAGTCAGTAGAAGTAAATAAAATGAAAGTGTTTTAGGCAAAGGGCACATTAAGTACAAAGTTACAGAGACACTAGAGAACCAGAAAAGCAGGTTTGACTGGAGCAGTGAGGGAGTGTGGGTTTGTGGCAGGTGATGAAGTTGGAAAGGAGATAGATGCCAAATTATGAAGGATCTTGTAAACTGTGCTAAGGGCTGTGTCCTTCTTTATGCTTCGTAGGCAAGTTTAAAAATATCACAGTCAAAAGACAAATTCAGTTCAACAAATATCTATTAAACCCCTAATGTGAGGGGGGTACAGAGATGGCTAAGAACCAATACCTTTCTTCAAGAAGTCTACACCATCCTAACTGGAAGAGAAGAACATGAATAGCTACGATTCAAGGCACAGGGAGTAAAGCTGCAGGGACTGCACACGTAAGACCAGGAAATCTGCAGGGATGAGTAATGTTACCTGGATCCAAATTAGAGGAGGCAAGAAACAACTAAGTTTGTTTATATATATAATGGCATATATATTATAGCATATATATGCTAAAACATATTATAAAGGAACATTGAGCTAAGTAAACAGGGTAGAAGCTCCAGAGAGGCATAGCCCTGTAGATTTGTTACCCTATGTGACAGGTCACAGAATTCAGCAACCTCTTGATGTTTTTCTTCCCAAAATCGAAAGAGCCTACAGGTTTTGTACTACCAGGAAGTGGGGAAACAGGATTTGCTCTGGAGGAATTTCTATCAGCCCATACCTCTTTTGCATATAAAAATTATGCTATGCCTCTAGGTGATAGTTCTCCAGCTCTAAAAAGGACAGAAAGTAAAGAAGTGGTAGTAACAAGTGTAAATTACTTTTGAGATTTCCTTTAGATGTAAGGAGCTTGTCAAGCAGCGGAAATAGACTACTAATAGAAACAATAAAATCTCCTACCTGGGTTCATTTTAAAAGCTTCACATGCAATTTAACTAGATAACCCCAAAGAGTAGAGTTTGCAATTATGTATTCTGTCTGTCAAGTAACTTATAACAGAGCACTTTTGTAGTATCCAGGATGCTACAGAATCAATGATTTGGCCTGCAGATGAAAACTAGCCTCTGATTCCAATCCAGAGAGCAACGAATGCATGGTGTTCCCTTTGTTTATATGCCTGAAACCCTATTTTCTCTTTTATCCTTACAGCCAGAAAACCACCTGCCAAGCTGTGACCCAGAAAACCTTCATGCAAGGGGAGTTCCTAAAGATTAAACACATAGTGATGGATGAGACTGAGAATTTCTGCAGTCAATATGGAGACTGGTACACGAAAGCTAGGAGCATCACCCATCCAAAGGTGAGAGGGGCTGGAACCGAGAACCTTCACCATGGGATTCTCTGGCTTTTTCTTGACCCTTTCCAAGTCCATCATGGAGCTGTCAATGGCCTTCCCCCTCCATCTGCTCAGTTTCCTCGAAAAACAATCACCAATGGGATCCACTGTGCTCTGGAGATAGCAATGGTCATGAAAGAAGAAATGAAGAAGATCAAAGAAAACCCTCCCTCCAACATGTCCCCGGACACATTGGCATTGTTCAGGGAAGCTTCCTACAAGGAAGCAATGTGTGCCCAGGCTCTGCCTGGGGTGTGTGAGACAGAGACTAACATGACAACAGAACAGATTGCGAAACACGTGGCAGAAAGATGTCACAACCTGTTCCAATGTGGTTACTTGCCCAAAGATATAGCAATTCTGTGCAGGAGAAGGGAGGACAGAGGACGCTATGAGCTTGCACTGCTAAAAGCAATGAAATTAATGGAGACCCACGGAGCAACAGAAGTTGTGTTCAGCCAGGCTGCCGGTGTTTTGGGCAGTCATATCGTTTTAGACAGTATTCAGCAGTTTTCAGGCCTGAAGAGGAATATTGTGTTTGGTCTCAGTCCAGAATGTGCCCTGTCAGACGAATTTCATAAGCTCTGCTTTGCCTCAAGAGCTATTAAACACCTCTACCTGCTTTATGAAAAGAGAGCAGCCTTCTGAAAATTATTTCAAATACAGGAAGGGAGAAAGAGCAAAGTCCCCTCTCCCAGACGGGCACAGAGTGCAGCAACTCTTTTTTCAGACAGGGGCAGCTACTCTTTCCCATATTATAAGTGAGGAAATCAAGGCACACTCAGTGTGGTGTGGAGCCACAGAAATGACTCTTGGGTCTAACCCTTCTAGTCTATTTGCAGTGTCACTGTCCTTTTCCCAGTCCACTTCACCTCCTCCCTGTACAATTACAACAGACTTATAATTGGTCCCCTGCCTCCAGTTTTCCTAGACCGATCCAACTTTCATCCAGTTAACCAGAGAAGTTCTCCTCAAATAGAGAACTGATTTTGTGACATCCCCTGCTAATGTGTCTTCAGTGAGTCCCTGCTGTCTTCCAACCAAACCAATTTTCAAGGCTTTCCATGCTACACCCTGACTTACTCTCCTAACGCATCCTTTATTATACTTCCATTTCCCAATGTTTCTAATGCACTGCAGCCCGCCTGGCCTATCTTGGGGGCGGGGGTAGGATGTCCTCCAGGCTACTTACTTTGACTGGGTGTCTCAAGGGTAGCACCTTGGTTGGCACCTCAAACTGGCTACAGGTCTCATGCTTTCTAGGTGCAGAACTTGATTTCTCCTTTGCACTGACTCTGGATCAGTCTTTTGCGGATGGCTTTATGCTAATCAAGCTCACAAAAGACCAATGCATAAATAAAAATGCCACCCTGTCAATTTGCAGTGAGGGTTGTAGTAATAAGTGGGCCAGATGCTTTTGCTAATCAGTACATTCAATGTAACATAGGAAGCCAAATTTTATAAGCATAGCTTTGCAGCAATGGGAGCTGGTAATCTGATTCAAATGTATGAAGACTTCAGGCTATGTTAGACTGTTGCAGTCATCTCTAAAATAGGGATATTTCCACCACAAGGACTAGACAGGTCATGTTTACAAAATAAAGCAAATTTAGAATGCCAAGAGTGACTAGTTGTTCCATATTCTTTGCCTCAGATGAAATTTTTTTTTCTCTCCGAGTTTCTAAAGTTTCCAGGTTGACCACCAGTCTTCCCCTCAGTCCTCCCAACATGTGCATACTTTGCTCACATTCATCTCTACAGGTTAATACACTCATCTGGGTCAGAGACTGCTTGCACTCTGCCGCTGGCCTGGGAAGTTGTCTGTCTTTAAGGGGCCTTTGTACATCCATGATGTCTTCCATTATGATTTGGTGTTAATTTTACAGTCCAGCTCTGAGAGTTTACAGGGAGCCTGGATGCCAACTCTACCACCTGTGTCGTCTGTACACATTCCTGGCTCCTGGCTGTGCCTGTGCCATTTTCCCAGCCTTCAAACCCTTTTCCGCCCCCTCTACATGTTGAAATCCTTACTTGTCAATCAAGTCCTTGTTCAAATGCCCACATCCTCAATAAGCTTTCACCATCCCCCTAAGTTAAACTCGGTCTCTCCTTTTGGAGCCATTCTATGGCTTAAAATTTTTTTTGATGATAACACCAAGCTCCTTCTAAACTGTGCCAGAAGAGTAGTTGTTGGCATAGCAGAATCTCTGTAATAACTTCCTATTGTGTCTTCTTTCCAATGTATGTGAAATAAAAATAAAATCCAAGTTCCCCTCTCTAGTCAGCTCCCCAGATGGCTAAGCAATTCCTGTGCTCTTCAATGCAATCTTGCTTTTCTGTCTGTAAAGATTTTTAAATTGCTGTGGAAATATTCTGACTTCCAGTTTGTTTTGAACTTCTAGAAATTTTTAGGACACTTTATTGATGCTGGGGAGGCACAAATCCAGGAGAAGTTGTGGAAATATTTTTGGCTATCATTTCAGGTAAAGCCCATCAGATTTCCAAGAGGTGGGAGAGCAGCCAGGGCTTGGAAGAGTGTCCTTAGCTGCCTTTCTGACTTGCCAAGGCCATGAGAGGGGCCAGGCTGAACCCAGCGGCCTGCTGTCCTGGCCATGGATTGAACAGAGAGCCCCTCCCCTGCCTCCTGCTGCCCCGGTTACTTGATGCTTCCTCCTTTTTACCTTTCCTTCAGGGCTTTAGGGTACTTTTAGATGGGAGAAAATAGAGTTCAGCAGTTAATTAGTTTTCAGTGAAACAAAAGATCCAGTGTGTTAACATTTGGGTAATGGAAGATGTGTGAATTCTCTAAAAATAATTTACAGAGTCAAAGGTGGTTGAGGACTCGGGGAATGGAGAGCACAGGGAACTGCTGCATTTTAGTCAGAAGCCTCAGTACCATTTGGTTTTTTAAACTATATGCAAACTTTATATGGTTTTTGATAAAATAATTTATTTTTAAAAGAATGAATTGTTTTAAATATTGGATTTGAGAGTCTTTGTCAGTTCTTGGTCTACTCAAACAGCTCAGGCTTAACATAGAAGGCCTGACCTAGTGGTTCCCAAGCCTGGCTGCTCATTATAACCATCTGGGGAGCTTTAAAATATACCGGTGATCACCAGACACCAGACCAATTAAGTCAACATCTCCAGGCACAGGCTTGGGCATTGATATTTGTTAAAAGTTGTCCACGGGTTGGCCCGAGGCGAAGCAGTTAAGTTTACACGTTCTGCTTCTGGGGTTCACTGGTTCAGATCCTGGGCACAGCCCTATGCACTGCTCATCAAGCCATGCTGTGGTGGCACCCCACACATAAAATAGATGAAGATGGGCACAGATGTCAGCTTAGGGCCAGTCTTCCTCAGCAAAAAGAGGAAGACCAGTGGTGGATGTTAGCTCAGGGCTAATCTTCCTGAAAGAAAAAAAGTTGTCCAGATGGGACCAGCCCAGTGGTACAGTGGTTAAGTTTCATGTGTTCCGCTTTGGCGGCCTGGGCTTTGTGGGTTTAGATCCCAGGCGTGGACCTACACACCCTTTGTCAAGCCATGCTGTGGTGGTGTCTCACATACAAAAAATAGAGGAAGATTGGCACAGATGTTAGCTCAGCAACAATCTTCCTCAAGCAAAAAGAAGACGATTGGCAACAGATCTTAGCTCAGCACCAATCTTCCTCACCAAAAAAAAAAAAAAAAAAAGGTTGTTCAGATGATTCTAACATGCCACCAGGGTTGAGAACCATTGAACCCTTCTCCTAGTCTGTTACTTCTGTCCTCAAATAGATGTGTACTCCTTTCTCTTGCCATTAGACTGTGAGATCCTTGAAGATAAGAATGGTCACTTACACACCTTTCTTTCCCCAAAAGTAACTAATGCAGTGCCTCGAACATGGCAGGTGCTCAGTAATTATTTGTTGCCTGGACTTGCCACTTTCAGAAAATCAGAATCTACAAGGGACAATGCTTCTAGTCAATAAAAGGGACATCTAATTCTGGAGACTTCAAAGAAGTCAATGTGGAGAATCATCAACACTGAAATAATGAGGAATAAGAGAATGAAGGAATTTAATCTGTTTTTAGGCAACAGGCAAAGTTATAGTTTCATGTTGATGGAAGTTCATTAGATCTGGGTTTGAGATTAGGAACCAGTGGGCATTAAGAATAATTGACTAACTTGGTTGTACTTAGAATTCTAAATTTTTTCCACGAAGCCTTAACATAATGGATAAAACAATTAGTTTGATGAACTAATTTTCCTCTTGTGAAAAGATTCGAAAACTTACTTTTAAAAAGAAGGGTAATATAATTCTGCAGTCTAAGTTTGAGAAATGGAGAAAGGCAAAATAAAAAGTTCTTAGCATCTTGTTATCCAGGCATTTTTTTTTCATTTCTGCTTATTTATTTTCATCTTTGTTGATATGAAAAAGTATTTTTACATAGTTATGATCAAGTTGTGCAAACAACTTTATACCCTGTGTGTTTTTTTTCCATTTAACCTTTTTGTGAGGTATTGTTGTAGATTGTATTATTGTTCCCGATACTTCACCATCCCTATAGCTCTGCCCTTTGCAGTTCCCAACATCAGAGCTGGAGTATATTCCCCTCGAGATAGGCATGGCCATGTGACTTTATTTGGCCAATGAAAGGTTAGTAGTTGTGGTGTGCACAGAGGGTTTACACGTTTCAGTATTAGGTCTGCCCTCTTGGGCTTCTGCTACTGCCATGCAAAGGCTATGTCTCGGGCAGCCCACCAGTCACTGAGGAAGGAGAGATGTGAAGCAGATTTAAACTCAACTCATGGCCTGGATCTCAACTAGATTAGACAAAACCCAGCTGATGTGAAAATGCATAAGTGAGAAATAAATGCTTATCATTGTATGACTGAGACTTCAAGGTTGTTTTGCAGCAGTAGCTGACGAATGCAGGCGTTGTAACACAGGCTTCAAAATTATCATTTGTAATGGTTGCATGATAGCCCAGCTAGATTATACAAAATTTCAATACTCATCACCCTATTAATCTGGGTCACTAGAAAGTTTACACTATTAAAATTAAGCCAGGCACACAACCTTGTCTTTCTTTGATATAGTTATAAATCCCCAGAGATGAGATCACTGGATCAAAAAGTGGCCCAGATAGAAGATTCACCTTATACTGGTTCTGATGAGAAGCGCATAGAAAAACCCCATACAGAGTATTTTCAGAGTATTTATACAGTCTTGGAGTTGAAATTACCATACAGATTTGTTGTCTTAAATAAGAGAACAAAAGGCTGAGATCAGGTTCTGATGACAAAAGAGGCATTGGTATCTCAGAAACAGGTGGCTCGGAGCATGCTGGCTCTGCAGGGAGAGGAAACCAGGGCTCATCACCCTAACCAAGAACCTCAGAGGAAGAACTTAGCTTGGAGAATTACAGACGGAAACATGAATTATGTAACATTATAAAGGAGAAGACTCTGGTCACTTGAAACTGATGTAGGGTACTATCTCAGAGAAAAGATAAGACAGGAAGCCTCTGACCATCAACAGGACTTTTTTTAAAAGAGAAACTCTGGTGTGGAGAAAGCCATGTAAGAAAAGAGGAGGAAGTACAGAGGTAAACTAGATTTCCTCTGAAGCTGAGCTGCCCCCACCTCCCCAAGGTTTTGGGGAGGCTAAACATAAAATTATTTTCAAGAAGCTTCAATTTGAAATAAGTACAAAATTTATAACTGTATGTTATGATTTATTGAGATGTTACTACAACCAGCTACTATTTGCTAATGCTTTGCATACAAATTTCACAACTCTGTGAGGTATATACACATTTTCTCCATTTTATAGATGATAAAACTGAGGCACAGAGAATTTAACTTTCTCAAGGGCATGTGTCTAGTAAGGGTCCAAGCTGGGCAAATATAACATTTAAATAGAATCCTTGATATGGTAATCTCAGCTCTGAGAATGTATAAATACTCTGAAAATACTCTCCAGAGGCAAGAATACTCATATTTGCCCTCAGGCCCCTCTGTGAAGTTCTCATCTCTAGAAAGCATTGGCCTCCATTGTAAGTGAAAACGGCTGACTAGTCTATACTGTTTCCTAGACTTACCATCTGTCAGGTCTCCCAGAGCCTCCTGATCATTCTGGGAAAATCTGAATTTCTTCTTCTTCACAGCACAAGATCAGACTCAGGTCATACTCCTGACAGACTGGTTCAAGGTGACTCCTAACATGAACTGCCAGATCTCCTCGGAGAGAATCTGGCATGGTGGCTCCTCCGATGGCAACCTCAGTGGGGTCTCCTGGTGACTTACAGTGTAAAGGCCCCACCTTCCTCCTTTCTCTAAAATCTATATATATATAAAATCTCAGAGTAGATCTTACTGGTTATCAAATGAAACAGGCATTTAGAAAGTTCCAGGGACAGCGTTTTCCTTCCAAATCTACCTCACCCGTAAGAGGAAGAAGGAGCCTTAAATATCTTTAAGATATCTGTCAATATCTTCAGATATGACAGAGGCAATGGGAATAAATGGGAGTAATTTTCAATTTTGTTCCTTCTTCCATTCTCAGCCTAAAACCGAAGTGAAGAATGAGGAATTAGGACATAGCTACTACGTACTTTCTCTTTTTATTGTTTACTGCTTCACAATTATCTCAGGCCATTTGCATCTAAAGTTCACTTTCACCCCTGCTTCAATCAGGGAAGGCTGACTTCTTCGCCCAATTACAGAGCTTAGAAGACACACGTGTTAGAGTTGGGGGCAGTTCATTGTACACACTCCCCCCCCCCACCACATTTTGGCTTCCAAGACAGCCAGATATGACAAATAAACCCCATCAATCAATGGCCAAGACATGAAAATATGTCTACAGTTCCATTCTTGTATCCTCTGATATATAAGATTATAGCTAACATATAGTAAGTGTTTACTATGTGTCAGTGTTCAAAATATTTTATATATATTATATCTTTTATCCTCCCAGCAACCTTTGAATTCTGTATAGCAGCCCCATGTAAGGTAGGATAAGGTGGTGTTAACAGCATGAGTCCTAGGGTCAGGCACACCCTGGCTTTGAATCCCAACTCTATTCAAGAATAAATTGGCTGGAAGACCTCAGGCAAGTTACTTCACCTCTTTAAGACTCAACTTTCTCATCTGTAACATACTGATAAAATTCATACCTATGCCTTACGACAAAGATGAAGACTGAAATAAATAATAAATTTAAATAAAGCCTGCACGTGGAAAGCTCTCAGTAAGTTTTGGCTCTGATTAGTTTTAATTTACAGTTGATGAAGCTGTGGCTTAAAGGTAAATATCTTGCCCAAGATCACAGAACTAGTAAGTTCTGAACCCATGTCTGCCTGACTCCAAAGTCCATTTTAGCCTCTATGTCCTTCTGCCTTCCTGTCTATCAGAGTTAAAGGCCTGAGTCCCCACGTTCACAGTAATTGATTTGATTTGATGTTGAGACTAGGATTGGGTATACTTAGAATATTTGTGATATTAAGAAACATGGTTCTTCTTAGCTTCTAAAATTTTTCTACAAAATCAATATAATGAGAATGATTTACGTAACAGAAATGTTGAGAGGCAAGCGTTTTCTACACTAAGAAACTTAAAAAAATATACCTTTCATTACCAGGTCTAAACAACGGCCTTACAGAAACATTAAAAAATAGAGAATGACAAAAGAAAACCCATCCCCATTCTTCCCACCATATCACAGTGTTTTCATTTTTGCTTATTCGTTTCCAGTGTTAGTTCATTGGCAGATATATTTTCGCAGAGTTGTAATCACAGTGTGCATTCCATTGTGTATCCTGTTTGCGTTGATTGTTCTGGGGGCCCCTTCCCACTCTGCAGTCTCCCATCGGGCACGTGAGAACATTTTCCACACTGCAGCCTAGGGAAGGACGACTCTTGATGCAACAGAGCCAGCGGATTTCTTGGCCCAGCCCACCTGAATTTACGCCTACAGAGAGGAAGACGGTGATGCCAAGTAAAAGCAGCAAAAGCCCTTTACCAACCTCCATGAAATATGGGGGTGGGAGCAGAGTGCAGACATTCTAGGCAACTCAGCAGCAAAGTAACAGAGGGTGGAAGCATTCTTCCTCCCTCATCTCCCCACAGGTCACTGTGAGAAGCTGGCATCGGTGGTTGTGCCCTCCCTGAAGAGTGGCAGTTGCCAGGCGCACAACTCAGGAAGTCTGTAAAACAAATCTCTGGGGCCGGCCTGGTGGCACAGCGGTTAAGTGCACACATTCCGCTTCCGCAGCCTGGCGTCTGCAGGTTCGGATCCCGGGTGTGGACATGGCATGCTGGGCCAGCCATACTGTGGTAGGCGTCCCACATATAAATTAGAGGAAGATGGGCATGGATATTAGCTCAGGGCCAGTCTTCCTCAGCAAAAAGAAGAGGATTGGCAGCAGATGTTAGCTCAGTGCTAATGTTCCAAAAACTATATAAATAAATAATAACAAAAAACACAAACTTCTGTTTGTCCAAAGATACCTAAACAGTTTCCCAAACTTGCCTGCTGAGAGTCACCTGGTGTGACTGTTAAAATTCCAGATCCCTGGGCCCCTCCCAGCTCTAGGACAGGTGCCTAAGTCTCTGTAATTTGGAGATCATTTGGGAAACACTGTACTGAATGCTGAAATGAGCAGGGTCGGTGCTTGGATTACAGGAAGAACCCCCACCCACTACTTAGAATGCTACCCAGGAATGATCAGGGCTTCTGTGGGACTGAGATCTGGGGCACTTATGGACTTGTGTGGGTTTCAGAGTCAGATGTGACAAGGTTCAAATATGGGATCGAGCACCCAAATGTGATTTGGGCAGGTTCACTGATCCTGTGTAAAATGGAAATAACAACATTATATCCCTCAGATGGTTGCTGTAAAGATTAAATGCTTTGGGGCCGGCCCGCTGGCACAGCGGTTAAGTGTGCACGTTCCACTTCGGCGGCCTGGGGTTCGCCGGTTTGGATCCAGGGTGCAGACATGGCACTGCTTGGCACGCCATGCTGTAGCAGGCATCCCACATATAAAGTGGAGGAGGATGGGCACGGATGTGAGCTCAGGGCCAGTCTTCCTCAGCAAAAAGAGGAGGATTGGCAGCAGATGTTAGCTCAGGGCTGACCTTCCTCAAAAAAACAAACAAACAAAAAAAAAGATTAAATGCTTTGTTTCACGTGCCTGGCACAAACCCAAGTGTCAAACCTGGCTGTTCTCGAACCTGGCTGACCACAGAATCACCTGGAGATCTTCAAAATATAGATTCAGTGTTTGATGCCTATGTCTGAAGAGGAGCCCCAGAATCTGCATTTTTTTAAAAACTGTGCTGAAATGTTCTGACGAGCAGCCAAGATTAGGAACTAATTATCTGGTTATAGTGTAAATTCTGACAGTTATTTACTTCATTTTATTTTATTTTTTGTAAAGCAAGTGCCTGACTTAAGCTTTGATTGCTGAGGCATCCACTTCAAAGATGGCTTTCTGGAATAAACACATTGCCAGCCACAGGGCTGGATAAAGAGCTAGGCCACCTCCCCCCACTGAGGCTTTTTTGTTTTAGAGATCTCCGTTGATTTCCATACTGATGGGCCGCTGTCTTTTTTTTCTTCCTGCACGTCAAATTCCTGCTGTTTTGTTTTGTTTTGTTTTCGAGGAAGATCAGCCCTGAGCTAACATCTGCTCCCAATCCTCCTCTTTTCGCTAAGGAAGGCTGGCCCTGAGCTAACATTTGCGCCCTTCTTCTTCCACTTTATATGTGGGACGCCTACCACAGTATGGTTTGTCAAGCGGTGCCATGTCCACACTGGGGATCCAGACCGGCGCACTAAACCGGTGCACCACCAGGCAGGCGGGCCCCCCCCCCCCCCCCCCCCCCCGTTATTGTTTTAAATTCACCAATAGAGAGCGAGCCCGGGAAACCCTAGGCCCCACCCTCCCCAATAAAAGCAGAACTCCAAGCTAGGACACTCTCTCTCCGAGACCTCGCTGTGTGGCCCCAGGTGTGCTGTGTAATTTCCAGGTCTTGTAAGTAATAAACTTTTATTTTTTTCAAAGTTCCCTGTCGGTTATTGCTGAAGGGCATCTTGTGATCATAAAAAGAACCACAAGAGCCGGCCCAACCACGCTGGTTATGGACAGACTGAGACTCGCACAAAACACTGGTTCGTGACATCTCAAACTCAGTTCCCTCCAGTGCGCAATACCTTTTCTCATAGTGAAAAATGATTGCTAAAGCCACACTGTAACAATTCTTGCAATCTGTAAAGAGGGACACCCAAAAGAAACCAAACAAGAAACCAAAACAAGAGCTCAAGGGAACTGTGACATGTGGGCTGTGGAGGGAAGGTACAGATCAAAGTGAAAGGAGAAGAAACGTAATCTGAACAATAGCAGTGACATTAGCAGTCAAATCAGCAATAGGAAATCCAGCAGAAATTTCACCTGGGCTTCAGCTACAACTGTCAGGATTATAGAGACTACTGGAAAAATTAAGTAAGAAAGTCAATGAGATGCACTGCTTAATTCCCTATCTGGCTCTAGCATTGTTTTCTTTTTCTTGTTGCATTAAATATTTCTTCAGTAACTCAGGCTTATTGTACAAAATAACAATTCCTCCCGCCTCACTCGGCTTTCCTTCCAAACCCGCCTCACTCGGCTTTGCTTCCAATTCCACTTTCCAGGGGGTAATCCTTAATAATAGTCTTTGGTGTATCTAAACAGGCTTTTCTGTAGCATTGTTCTCCAAGAAGTTTAAAGCTCTCTTTTTTGTTGTTGTGGGGTTTTTTTGGTTTTTTTGAGGAAGATTAGTCCTAAGCTAACATCTGCCGCCAAACCTCCTCTTTTTGCTGAGGAAGACTGGCCCTGAGCTAACATTCATGCCCATCTTCCTCTACTTTATATGTGGGACGCCTGCCACAGCATAACTTCACAAGCGGTGCGTCCGTCTGCACCCAGGATCCAAACCCACGAACCCTGGGCCACCGAAGTAGAATGTGTGAACTTAACTGCTGTACCACTGGGTAAAGTTCTCTTTCTGAAAAACAGTTCCTTTACAGTCAAGCCAGAACTAACTAGCCTTTCACCTACTTATTAAAATAGTGAATTTCTATTGGTACACAGGAAACAGCTTTTTTCCCCCCTTGGGGCGAGAGCATTCTAAATATTCTAGTTTTCTGAGAAATCAAAACCTAAAAGACAAGCACATCTAGCTTAGTTTTCTGAGAAATCAAAACAAAACAAAAAAAGGCAGGAACAGTCTAACTTCTTTGTTCAGAGGAATCAAAACTTGGCATTCCTCCTGGGTTGGCGTTTGTCCAGGCGGCTCAGATTTAAAAGTCATTTCTCTCTGAAGGTTACCACAGCCCTTGTCAAGCTCCAGAGACTGGAATAGGTCAGGACTTCAGGAGTTTTCTCTTTAACACTCCAACCCTGAGGAATCTTCCAATTCCCAGGATAAGTACAGACTGCTTGGACAGACCCCAAACCATGCCTGTTTAACAGAAAGGACGGTCTCAAAAAAAGACCACAGGGGGGCTGGCCCCGTGGCCAAGCAGTTAAGTTCGCGCACTCCGCTGCAGGCGGCCCAGTGTTTTGTTGGTTCGAATCCTGGGCGCGGACATGACACTGCTCATCAAACCACGCTGAGGCAGCGTCCCACATGCCACAACTAGAAGGATCCACAACAAAGAATATACAACTATGTACCGGGGGGCTTTGGGGAGAAAAGGGGAAAAAATAAAATCTTAAAAAAAAAAAAGACCACAGAACCCCAGGATGAGAATCCACTCTGTGGCTACAGACCCTTCCAGATATATCCACTTGAGCCAAGAGAAGCTGAGGTGGACATGTTACTGGACATGTTACGGCCACACTTTTCTTAAGCAGGTGAAACAGACAGCGAGGAGAACTGGCCCTTAGATGGGACTCACCTTCCAGCTGAGACCAGGGATGCAGGATGCAGGATTCCAGCCCAGACAACCTGGCAGAGGTCAGAGACAGACAGTGGGGTAGAGCATTATAGGGTGGACTGATCAAAGATCCAAGCAACAAACTTTCAGCCGTTGGGGAGGAGCTAAAGCCTTGGCGGGAAAGGATGAGGGTTAGGATTCTTTGTCAGTTACCCAATTGGTTGGTCTCTATGAAGACGGTTTTCTTGTTTTTCATAATGTATATGCTTTCATTTTCAGGAGAAACTCAAGATAAATTGACTGGGAAGCTCTGACCTAGTTGGATTTTCCACGTTATTTTTTGTAAGTGTGTCAAAAATACATTTGGTTATTTTGTTTGCCAACATTAAAAGCACTGAAAAGTGAACTCGCCCAGCTTTTACAAGTTGTGTCTTCAAATTCTTTTGGAGATGGGGCACAATCAGCAGGTGGATAGTTGAGAAATATTTGCCACTCTGTAACAGGAAAACAATCATCTGTAACAACAGATATTTATTCTACTGCACACAGGTAACACATACATATATTCTGGATATTTTCTCTAGACATCCATTGGCATACTCATTTTTACAACATGAGTATATTTTTATTCCATCAGCCATAAATGTAAGATGATGTTTTAGACCGAAATTAAATGAACTGTTTCAGTATGTGTGTGAACAACAAACCACTGGAGATGGTGACTACAGCACCGAAGGGGGTAAAGAAAATAAATCAGACAAGGTCATCTAATCCTAATTCTAATCCGGAGCAGGCCATAACTTCTCTGGTTTGAGTCTTCTGTGAAATGCAAGGGAGCATAATGCTTGGCGGCAGACAGAGCTAGTTCCGAGGATGTGGGTCTCCTCCGTCCAGTGTCTGTTGTTAGTTTCTTCCCGCACCATAATTTTCTCAGAGCCCCGGGGGACTCATAACCCTACTTCCCTATTCGATTCTTCTCCTTGGGCCCACAGGCAGAGACTCTGCTCCTCTTACCTCCGGCCACTCCTTACACCACCATTTCCAAGCCAGGACACACTCTCACACAAACGCACACACGCTCTGGCCGCACCCCAAGCCACTCCTGTGGCACCGCTGCCACCCTAGCCGTGCGGCTGCCCTAGGACCGCTGTCCTGCAGAAGCCTCGCTGGTCACTGCTCGGCCGCAGTGTCGCTGTCGTCTGACTCACAAGGGAAGTTTGTGGTGAGAGGATGTGCGGTGGCCGGGGAGCTGCTGGAGGAGGTAAAGCTGCGGCTCTGGGTGGAGCCGGTAAAGAGCGGGGCCAAGGCGCCTTGGGCGGGCCAGGCGGGAGTGCGCATGCGTGGGGGCGGGAAATTGGGGGGTTTGTGTGACAGAGACAGGTACGTGTGTGTTTTTAAAAATATTTTATTGAGGTCACATGGGTTTATAACATTGTGTGAATTTCAAGTGTACATTATTGTATTTCAGCTTCTGTCTAGACTGCATCATGTTCACCACCGAAAGTCTAGTTGCCATCCATCACCTTACACACATGGGCCATTTTATCCCTTTTGCCCTCCCCCCTTCCCCTTCTCCTCTGGTAACCACCGATCCATTCTCCTTATCTATGTGTTTGTTTATCTTCCACATATGACTGAAATCATACAGAATTTGTCTTTGTCTGACTTATTTCACTCAGCATAATACCCTCAAGATGTGTGTGTTTTGAGACTGATGTTGCCTCAAGGCTTTCTCAAATTAAAATACCTTCCTGTTAGATATTCTTAAATAATGCTTCTCTAGAATACTTTGTAAATATTATCAAGCAAATTTTTGTATTTATTGAGATAATTTTGACTTTCTATTATTTGTTCATATGATATTGTATATTAATATTTTTTCTTGTTTTGGACATTTATGTGTTCTGGGATAAATCCAATTTGGGTTTGTGTGGTGTGTGTGTATTTAATAATAGCAATCATAATAAACAAGCAAAAAGCAAAACAAACACAAATAAAACTCTTAATCTGGTTAATTAATCAAATAATTGCTTTTTAATTTTCCAATTTCCTTGTCTACATTTATTATTCCTGTTATTTTGTGTTCCTTTGAAATCTAGTTCTTTTTCTAAATTCTTTAAATTTTGATTCAAATCACTCTATTTCCTCTTTCCCTCTTACCAATATAGGCATTTAGGGCTATAGATTTTTCTCCACGTACTGTTTAACCCATATCATGGTAATTTGATGTGACCTAAACCATAAATCTTCAGCGGGCAGATTGTTTGTGTCTCTCACAGCACTTAGTGTACCCACAAGGGACACTCACTGAATGTTTCCTGTACTGAAAAATCAGAGAATGTTTAGATGTTTAGATAGCATGTTCAGGACATAATTAAGCAAAAGAGAAAAAAGACTGCAGGTGGCAGCACAAGCCTGAGTCTTCAGAGCCCCCTTCTCCCCATGGGACTGTTGAGTTTTGTTGATTTGCTCAAACACTCCCAAATACAAGTTCTTTGACGTCATAAAGACTTGGGGTCCAGTGCCCCTTCTTCCTCGTTCATCAGGTCCGCCCCCCGCCCGGGCCATCTTCATTTCCCACTCTGACCACGTAAGGATGCATAGTCCAAAAGTTCAACCACTTTCTTACTAACGGTCTAAATTCACATGCCCTACTCTCTTTTTAAACTTTTTTGGAGGTAAAGGTTCTCTTTTTTATGTTAGGAATAATTTCAAACTTATAGAAAAATATAGAGAACAATATAGTGAACACAAATATGGCCACCACCCAAATTTAATACGTGAAGTCAATTTAAAAACTTCTTATTATGGAAACTTTTCAAATAGGCACAAAAGTGGAGAAAAGGAGAGAATAGGATAGTGAATCTCCATTTATCAATCACCCACCTTCAACGATCATCAATTTTTTGCCAATAAGTGGTATCACTAACTACCCAGTTGCCCAAGCCCAAAACTTAGTTACTCAATTTTAGTCCTTTCTCCTGATTTCTATTTGGTCAATACAGCGCTGTGCTCACTTTATTTCCTAAATATCTCTCACATATACTCAATTCTCTTCATCCCCACTGCGGCACTGTGGCCCAGGCCACCATCATCTCACTTGGATTATGGCAGAACCCTCCCTACTGGTTTGCTCCTCCTTAATTAGTACTCCACGCTGAATTAATAATGTGCCACCTGCTCTTAAAAAATTATCATGCAATAGAATTAACTTTTTTGGTGTACCGTCCTACGAGTTTTACCACTTACCAGGATACAGGATACAGAACCATTCCATCACCCCAAAAACTCCTTTGTGTTACCCCTTTATAGTCACACCCTCCCCTCTCCATTACTTTTGGCAACCACAGATCTGTTCTTCGTCAGTAATATCTTTTTAAAGTGTCTATCTGTTTATGTCACTCCCGTCCTTAAAATTCTTCTTTGGCTTTGCACTATGTAAGCAGTGGCTCTTTTCTAACTCACCTCCCATTCCCTATCACTCTTAAGGTCTGGCCAGGCTGAACATCTCTCTACCACTCCAATACACTACTCCCTTTGCTGATTTCTGGCCTTGCCACATACTATTCACTCTGATTGTCATGCAATAACGCCTTCTCTTGACCTCAGATTCCCTCATTTGGGTAACTCAGATCTTAGTTTAAAGCCCCTTTCCTCCAGGAAGCCTTCCCTATTCACATTAGGTTGATTATTGCTCTTTGGTGCTTCCCCTTTCAGAATCTGTATCCAATCGCTTTATTCAACCATGTTTCCCTCCAGACTGTAAGCCCTCAGACTGTAAGAGGCAAGACTGTGCTCATTCTTGATTTACCACTTAGTCTCCAGCCCCCGGTACTGAGCAAGAACTCAATAAATATTTGTTAATAAATAAATGAACGCATTTTTGTGTTCTATGCAATCTACTTCATCAACATGAGATACATGTTTTATTGGTTTCAGTTGCAGAATGAACATGGAGAAACATAATTCATCTTTGGTGGTAGAATCATCTTACCCAGACTTGGTCATCAGTGTAGGAGAAGTGACTCTTGGTGAAGGAAACAGAAATAAGCTGCAGAAAACTCAGAGAGAGCAAGAGAAGGTGAAAGTTACACAGGCTGCATGTGCTTTGTTAAACTCAGGCGGAGGAGTGATTCGGCTGGAAATGGCAAACGAGGATGAGCATCCCGTGGAGCTGGGACTGGATTTAGAAGAGTCTTTGAGGGAACTTATTCAGTCTTTGGATCTGCATGCTTTCTTCGAGACTAAGCAACAAGGGAGGTGTTATTACATTTTTGTTAAATCTTGGAGCAGTGACCTTTTTCCTGAAGACCGTTCTGTTAAGCCCCGCATTTGCAGCCTGGGTACTTCGTTATACAGTAGATCTGGCACCTCTGTGCGTCTCATGGATTCAAGAGAAGCATTCAATTTCCTGAAAACCAAGAAAAGAAGTCCAAAAATCTTAGGGAAACAACCTTCTAGTAGAGTTCTCAAGGTTCGACGTCAAAACCCCCATAACTTGGATCCTGCTCACCGAATTTTCCAAAAAGACCAGCTTGAATATGGTGAAAGGCTGCCTTTTCCTGAATCTCAATTCGTAGAGTTTAAACAGTTCTCTACAAAACACATTCTACAACGTGTAAAAGACATAATTCCAGAGTACGTCCCTGCATTTGCAAACACTGAGGGAGGCTATCTTTTTATTGGAGTGGATGATAAGAGTAAGAAAGTTCTGGGCTGTGCTAAAGAAAATGTTGACCGTAACTCTTTGAAAGAGAAAATAGAAAAAGCAATATACGAGTTACCTTGTGTCCATTTCTGCCAATCCCAGTGCCGGATAAATTTTGAAGTCAGAACCTTGGATGTGTTAGCTGGAGGAGAGCTATATGGCTATGCTTGTGTGATCAGAGTGAAGCCATTCTGTTGCGCAGTGTTCTCAGAAGCTCCCAGTTCATGGATGGTGAAGGACAAGCATGTCCGCAGCCTGACGACTGAGGAGTGGGTAGACATGATGATGGACACAGATCCAGGTAAGAGGGAGAAAACTTCCTCCCTGGCCTTTCTGCCTCTTTGGCACCTCCACATTAAACAGATTTTCCTTTGCTTCCCATGACTTTAAACTTCTCACACCCACTAAACTCTGTGTTTTTTTTGACTCTCCAAGCATCCTTCTCTCCATGCATTAGAAAATTTTGTTGAGTGATTAGAAGTCCAAATCAAGTGTCTTATAATAGGCAATTTTCCACATCAGATTATGAAAAAAAGGTTGTTTGAAATGGTTGCCTTGTAGTGGTGTTTTGGAACTGGCTCCAGAGCCATTTATTACATTTTTAGGAATTTTTTGAGCCAGTTGTTAAACACAGTCATTATTAAAAATTATGTAAACTTAAATTATATTAAAAACAAATGTGATGAACACAAACTCACCACTTCCTAAATATTTACTACATTTTATTATTATCTATGCTTGTGAGGTTATTTATATCTATTGTATCTGCATGATGGAAATACTATAAAATGGTGTGCTACCTTGCATTTCTTCCCAACTCTGCATTTAGTGACATCACATTGGTAGCTTGAAATTGTCCATGGTGAGAATATTTACACCACAGAAATAAGACGCATGCACAGATATGTGTACTAAAAGAATGTGCTACATACCATAAAAGAAATACAAACAAAATGCTATCCAGTGAAGAATTATATTGAATAGGAAACACATTCAAACTTCCAAATACTTTCTCTTTAATGGTAGATTTTGGCAACCTTCATATGCAATAAAGACATCTGTCCATATGGGGTGAGTGGGGCATTATCTTGCCATCATCTCTCAGGTCACACCGCCTAGACAGTTATGATACACCCACTTGTAAGGCCTCTTTCAGTGGTGAAGAGAGAAACTAAAATGTCAGAATAACATGAGTTTTCTTTCTCTGTTAAGATCTTCTATGGTTGTGCAAAGACTTTGAATCTCAGCTGAGTCTGTCTAGCGGGCCTCCCCTTAGCAGACCAGTGTACACCAAGAAAGGCCTGGAACATAAGGAGGATCTCCAGCAACGCTTATTTCCAGGTAGTAACTATGGTTTGCCTACTTGACACCACCCAGTTTCTATGTTAGGATAAAGGGAGATAAACTGTTCTGTTTGTTTTTTAAAATTCTTCAAGTACACACTGCAAACCTATGTGTATGAGGTGATAATGCTACAAGCATTTTGGTGATAAGTAGTTTAGAAATGAACCCTCACTGACCCCACTGGCTGAGGCAATACCATATATAAAATCCAGGGACATTATTGCCCCTAAAAATCATTTGGTCTTGTACTTCTCAAATCGAACTGATCATCAGTATTTCTAGTTATTTTAAAAAGTAAAGATACCAGGGGCGCCATTCCAGACTGGGGATAGCACCTCGTAATATGCATTTTTATCAACCTACTCACATGATTCTGCTGCTCATCCAGATTGGAAACTTTTTATCTAGTCGAACTAGAGGCACACATTACACCAGGAGCAAAAAACTTCCCACGTCTGCCATATTTTCCAAAGGAGTGGTGGTTATGAATATGAAAAAAGAATAAAAATTTATATAAAGGTGTAACACAGAGGCCAGCCCCGTGGTATGGTGGTTGGGTTTGGCGCATTCCGCTTTGCCAGCCTGGGTTTGCAGGTTTGGATCCCAGGTGCAGACCTACACCACTTGTCAACCATGCTGTGGTGGTGACCCACATACAAAATGGAGGAAGATTGGTACAGATGTTAGCTCAGGGCTAATCTTCATCAAGCAAAAAAAAAAAAAGAGGAAGATTGGCAACAGATGTTAGCTCAGGGCAAGTCTTCCTCAGCAAAAAAAAAGATGTAACACAAAACAAAATAAAATGAGATCAATGATGAACATGTTTTGGATTTAGAAGAAACAATCATGTAACAGCCCAGAATAATGATTTAGAACCAAGGACAGTGTCTGTTTTCTGGTCTCATCCCTAACTCCCAACATGTTAGGTTTTATCTAGGAATCCATTGCTGTCCTCTTTCTAGACTCCTAGAGAAGGAAACCACTTGCTCAAGTCTATGCAGCAAGTCAATGGCTTATTTGACACTAGAATTTGATACATAAATGTCCTATGTATGTGTAAATATTTATCAAGGACCATTAAGTTAATAGATAACGACTGCCCAATTTAAGATTTCATTCTTTTCCTTAACTGAGGTCTTTGCATTCATTTGCATATAAAATTTATATTTAAAAAACTATCCACAATAAACAGTATTATATCCTAGAGTAAGCATTAGCATTGATAATTATTTTCTGAACTCAGTAAGCTCCACTTTAGCAGAGCTTATTACCTTAGAATAAATTATAACAGACAAAATACTGGGCCGTATGCTCATAGAGCAACAATCTATTATTCTCCTATGAAAAAATAAATTTTCCAGGAATTGTATCAAACATTTGAGGAATAGATACTTCCAACATTATTTAAATTGTTCTAGAGCCATAGAAAAAGAATGAAAATTACCAAGTTATTTTTTAAGTGAGAGTAATAGTAATTGCAAAATATGAAAGAGATAGAACAAAAAGGGAAAACTCAGATTAATCTTACTTATGAATGAGGATACAAAGACAGAACTCCAGGAATGAATGGACAGATCAACATTAAGAAAGTTGTTATTTGTATTTGTCATTTCTATATATATTTGCAGAAAAATTATATAATTGTCTTCTAATACACTGAAAAGGCGCTTGAAAAAACTTAATACACATCCTTTATTTTTATTTTATTTTATTTTGTTTTTTTAAAGATTGGCACCTGAGCTAACATCTGTTGCCAATCTTCTTTCTTTTCCCTCCTTCTTCTCCCCAAAGCCCCCCAGTACATAGTTGTAGATTCTAGTTGTGAGTGCCTCTGGCTGTGCTATGTGGGACACTGCCTCAGCATGGCCTGATGAGCGGTACCATGTCCACGCCCAGGATCCCAACCAGCGAAACCCCAGGCCCCAGAAGCTGAGCGCGAGAACTTAACCACTCAGCCACAGGGCCGGCGCCCCCCCCCCCTTGATTTTTTTAAAAACTTTCAATACAATAGGAACCCATAGATACTTCTTTAACATTGTATTTATATCTATACATCTATATCTATGTATATCCCCCAAAGACTATCATGTTAATTGGGAGATATTAGAGACGTTCTATTAAATTCAGGAACAAAACAATTATGTTCACTATTACAACTTCTCTGTAATATTAGTTAGCCAAGGCGATTAGATAAGAGAAAGAAATTAGAGGCATAAAAATTAAAGAAGAGGTGCCGCCCTGTGGCCAAGCGGTTAAGTTCACATGCTCCCCTTGGGCAGCCCAGAGTTTCGCTGGTTTGGATCCTGGGTGCGGACATGGCACCACTCATCACGCCATGCTGAGGTGGCGTCCCACATGGTACAACCAGAAGGACCTACAACTAGAATGTACAGCTATGTACTGGGGGGCCTTGGGGAGAAGAAGAAGAAAAAAAAAGGAGATTGGCAACAGATGTTAGCTCAGGTGCCAATCTTTAAAAAAAAATTAAAGAAGATAAGACTATATATCTGGAAAATTCAAGGAAATCAGTGAAAAACTGCTATAAACAAAAGAACCCAGGTTGAATGGAAATAATCACATTACATAGCATTATAAGAAGCATATGTGAAAATTAATATGCAGAATTCAATATCCTAATATAACAATGAAAGAAGATACTCAATTTTCAATAGCAACAAAAATTAAAATCTCTAGGATAAATCAGTCTGAGAAAAAAGTTAAAACAATCTTTAACTTTGAACGCCTTTGGTGAATACCTGAATCAGATGGAAAAACATGTCATATTCTTGAAAGGAAGAGTCAACATCATAAGGTCATCAATGCTAAGTGATTTTATAGACTTGATGAGATATCAGTTTTTAAAAAACAGAGAATCACTTAATCTAGACAATGTTATTGTAAAGTTCCAGTGGAAAAATAAACAAGCAAGAAGAGCCAGGAAATAAAAACTGAAAAAGAAGAGAAACAGGAGGGGCCATCTAGATATTAAATCATTATAAAGCCTCAAATAAAAGTAGAGTTTTGAGCCTGGCCCTGTGGCCGAGTGGTTAAGTTTGCACACTCTGCTTCGGCAGCCCAGGCTTTCGCTGGTTTGGATCCTGGGTGTGGACCTAGCACTGCTCGTCAAGCCATGCTGAGGTGGCGTCCCACATAGTAGAACTAGAAGGACCTACAACTAGAATATACAACTATGTACTGGGGGGCTTTGGGGAGAAGAAGAAGAAAAAAAAGATTGGAAACAGATGTTAGCTCAGGGCCAGTCTTTAAAAAAAAGTAGAGTTTTATTGGCACATAATTAGACCAAGGGCACAGAATAGAAGGTCTGGAAATAGATGGAAACACAAAGGAGAATTTAGTTTATGTTGGAATTGACCTCTCACGTAAGTAGAGAAAAAGTAGATGTTTCAATAAAAATATATTGGGATAACTGGTAGCAATTTATTTTTAAAAAGATGGATTCACACTTTGTGCCGTAGACCAACGTAACCTCTAAATGGGTCAAGATTTTAAAACTAAAAAAAATCAAATGCCTTTATAATTTTGGCATGAGGATTAGAAAAATCAAGATTCAAAATCCAGAAGCCATGAAAGTAAAGAATGATATATATAAGTACATTACAAAAATATAAACACTGTGCATGGCTAAAGCCACTAAAAACAAAGTCAAAGAGCCATTGACCAACTGGGAAAAATATTTGCAACTCATATCACAAAGGGCCAATGTCTCTAATATATAAAGAGCTTCCAGAAATTGTTAAGGTGCTGCAGGAGATCATAGCAGCATTCTTGCTAGGCTTTAAGCCTAGGCTGATACCAGATTGTTTGTGCCTTGGAATCAAAGGCCAGAAGGGAAAATCTTATCAAGCATGAAGACAAGGGGCTTAGGAACGCCGGGCCCTTGCAGGAACGGAACACCATCTACATACCTTGCTGATTGTTCTTAAGACACTCCCCAAGGGATTCACCTGGGATGGGGTGGTGTGCTTCTGGGGGATGAAGAACAGAAGCTTTGGACTCTGGCCTGCGTGTCCCTGCAGGCATGAGTTCCGGCTATTGTACTTGCTCTCAAGGACAATAAGTAAATATGTGGTGATCCGAAGGACCTCACCTCAGTCCTTGAGGCTGATGGTCCCCTGTCCCATTGAATAATATGGATTGTGTTCTGTCTATTAATTCCGTCCGCCCCTTCGGCTGGCTGCCTAGCTGGTCTTGGCAGCAATAAGGATAAAAAAACAACTTAGAAAAGTCAACAGGGAGTTCAGAGAAAATAGAATTCAAATGACTTTCAAACATTTGAAAAGATACTTAGCATTAATCAATATAAGAGACATACAAATTAAAATGAGATCTCATTTCTATCTATTAGAGTATAAAAAATAAAGAAATCTGACATTGTCTTTTATATGCTGTGTTGTGGGGAAACGAGCCTTGTTATACATTACTAGTGAGATTGCATATTGGTTCAGCTCCACTGGAGAATGATTTGGGAATATCTATTGGAATTACAAATATATTTACCTTTACCCAGTAATCCCACTGCTAAGACTTTATTCTTTATATATACCGGCATACATACCAAATGTACAAATACTCATTGGAATATTATCATAATAGCAAAAGATTACGGCAAAAAAAACCCAAGAACCTATCAACGGGGACTGGTTAAATAAAATACAGCACATCCGTAAAATGGCATGTTAGATAACTGTGGGGAAAAAACCCCAATAAGGGAGTTCTTTGTTTACTGATATGGAAAGATCTCCAATATATATTGCTAAGTGAAAAACTGTAAAGTGCTGAACAGTTTGCTACCTATTGTTTAAGAAGTGGGAAATATTTGCTTGTATTTCCATAAAGAAATTTTGGAAGAATAGGCAAGAAACTAAACAAAAGTATCTGTGGTAGGGGAGTAGGATGGGGTTGGGAAGGCAGGAAATGGAGCAGATGGGAGTAGGAGTGTTTTGGTATTTGGACTATGGGAATGTACTACCTAATTAAAATTATTATTTTTAAAAGCCAATTTTCATTTTCAGAGTCTACTATTATTATTAGATTGTGAACACTAACAGTGGTAAACAAGAAGTCTGGTTTTTGTTTTGCAATTGGACTCCAGCTATTAAGAATAGAGATGTCCTTGGGTCAGCCTGGTTGCATAGTGGTTGGGTTCAGTGCTCTCTGCTTCAGCGGCGAGGCTTGAGGGTTTGGCTCCCAGGAGCAGACCTACACCACTCATCAGCCATGCTGTGGTGGTGACCCACATACAAAATAGAGGAGGATTGGTACAGATGTTAGCTTGGGGCTAATCTTCCTTAAGCAAAACAAACAAAAAAAGAATGGGGATGTCCTCAGCACGTTAATTATTAGCATTGGTTGACAATAATTTGGCTTCAGGTTAAACGCTGTAAAGGTTTCTCTTGGAGGAAATTCAGTGACTGTCCGAAAAAGAAATTTTGTCTATTACTGGAGTTATTGCTACTAGAGAAAGTCAGAGCACGAGTTGTACGTCAGAATCAACCAGCCCCCAACCATCTTCATCCTGGGTCCCAAACCATTAGGATCCTTCACCTGATTTCCTGTAGTTTGAAAACAACTGCTCTGGACGCTCCAGTGCTCTGTTTCTAAAGATTTCACTAGATCCATGTTAAGTTTTGTGTCCAGTATGGATACAAAGTTCTGTGGGAGTCCCGAGGAGAGAAGGACAGACATGAGAGTTCTGGAAAGAACAAGAGGGATTTATCAGGTGACATAAGTGGAAGAGGGCATTAGAGTCTCAGGGCACACCTATGCAGAGGCACAGAGGCCCCAGGTCACCTGGGGAATGGTAACTATTCTGGCACACATGGAGTGGTGGCATTTGTTGAACACCTGGCCCCTGTAATTTTCTAAGTATCATGTGCAATATCAAGGAAATGAAAAGGACACTTCTTGCCTTCACATAATTTCCTGAGGAAGCATGTCCCATCATATAATTAAAGAAATATAAGACCTATTCAATGATGAGCTAAAACACGTTTGCTAAGAACATCAAGCACGTTAGTGACTTTCTTCATTTATTAGGCAGAGGTGGTCTGTGTGGCTTGCAGGGCAGTGAAGTAGAGTGATAACCACAGAGGGTCTGGTGTCTGAGGGCTGGGTTTGGATGCTGGCTCTGCCATTTCCTAGTGGTGTGACCATGGGCAAGTCACTTGACCTGTTTGAGTTCTCATTTACTTATATGAAAAAGAGAATAATAAGTATATTTGCGTTGCAGAATTGTGAGGACTGGAGATGTGTGTAAACTCCCCAATACAATCAACAGATGATGTATTTTCTCATTTTATATTTCCTTTGCTTCCTAAAGCTCCATTTTAAACACATCTTTATATTAGCCTATTTTGTCCATTCTACTATGCGTGTTTCCCCCCATCTTTTAACATCCCTTAAATCTGGATGTGTCTCATAATAGATGCCATCTCCTACTCACTATCATCCATGTGGCAGACGTAATCAAGTTGTGCAGACACCAGGTACCAGTGAGAAAGCACCAGCAACTAAGAACAATAAACAATTACTAATGAAATATGGGTAATTTCACTTGAAATTGTGTCTACAAATCCCGACTCTGGTTTGTGATCTGACACTACTACAACATGATGAAAACAATCTCCTCATTTTTTTCCCCTTTGGAACAAATGATCATTGAAATAAGTTTAAAACCCTACAGTGCAAGTTTATTCTCGTGCCACATCATTGGTCCTTACTCCGTCATGACAAAGGGAAGACTCTTGTGATGGATGGAGTCTCACATTGATCTCTAAGTGCACGATACCAGAGTTCTGCCTCAGGAGAGGTAACTCGGGGGCTAACCTCAGGGTCTCCTGGTCCAGGACTGCAGGGAGTTCTCTGCTAATGAAAGGTTTTACATGGCTCCATCTTCTCCAAATGTTTATCAGTACCTTCTTCTTGGAGGCCTCCTTCTACCTCCATCAATGGGGTCTGTTCAGGGACATTTTGAGATTCAGATAATTTCAGAGAAGGAAGGGGAACAGAACAAACATTTCTCAACCAGCTACAATGAGCCAGATACTTTATGCTATTTCATTTATTCCTCACCATAGGAGAGGTACCATTTTTTCGTGCGTTTTTCTGTTTGTTTATTTTACAGATGAGGAAACAGTCTTAGAGAGGTTAAGAAATTTCCCAAGGCCATAAACGTAATAAGCACATGGGTTTCTATGAAGTGTGCCAGATTTTTCAAGGCTTATTTTCCCTCATTGTAATATAATAATATTTGCAAAAGAATATATACAACAGTCCACAATTTGTCTTAATTAATAAGATTAGTTATGATTAAGTATAGGCTTAATAATTAATTTTGATTAATTATAATTAATCACAAAAATAAATATTATTTTTCCCCCCAATTTATACTTCTTTCCATGACTAGTGCCACCGGGACATCTGCAATATACTCCTGAATCCCTCTGGAAGGAGCTGTCCTCAGAGCATGAAGGTCTGGAGGAATTAATCAATGAGCAAATGCGTCCTTTCTCGCAGGGAATTTTGATCTTCTCTAGAAGCTGGGCCGTGGACCTGAACTTGCAAGAGCAGCAGGGAGTCATCTGTGATGCTCTGCTGATAGCACAGAACAGCTCCCCCATTCTCTACAGCATTCTCAGGGAGCAGGATGCGGACGGGCAGTTCTACTGCACCCGCACTGCCTTCACTCTGAAGCAGAAGCTGGTGAACATGGGGGGCTACACCGGGAAGCTGTGTGTCATGACCAAGGTCCTCCGCCTGAGTCCTGAGAGCCATGCAGAGCCCTTGGCCGGTTCCGGCTCTCCAATTGATTACCCCACATCCTATGACCTTGAAGACACCCAACAAATGGAAGCCTTGCTGCAGTCCCTTGTGATTGTTCTGCTCAGCTTCAGATCTTTCTTGAGTGACCAGCTTGGCTGTGAGGTTTTAAATCTGCTCACAGCCCAACAGTATGAGATCTTCTCAAAAAACCTCCGCAAGAACAGAGAATTGTTTGTCCATGGCTTACCTGGCTCAGGGAAGACAATCATGGCCATGAAGATCATGGAGAAGATAAGGAATACATTTCACTGTGAAGCAAATAAAATTCTCTACGTTTGTGAGAACCAGCCTCTGAGGAACTTTATCAGGTAAGCAGTAGGATCTTATTGTCAACCAGTGAGGTTCGGTCTGAATTCACTCCACACCCCCCTCAACCAGAATCACCTTGTTCCTTGAGAGTTAGGTGGTAAAATGATCTGGGACAACAGTACCGTGTTCTGGGGAGCATGATAGAGTAGTTTTCCTCCTTTATTCACTTGGAGAAAACCTGAGTGTGTCATTTTAATTTTTGCAGTAATAAAAGGATCTGCCAGGCAGTGACCCGGAAAACTTTCATGAAAAATAACTTCAAAGAGATTCAACACATCATCATCGATGAAGCTCAGAATTTCCGCACTGAAGATGGGGATTGGTATGAGAAGGCAAAAAGCATCACTCAGAGAGAAAAGGGTCACCCAGGAATTCTCTGGATCTTTCTGGACTACTTTCAGACCAGCCACTTGGTTGACAATGGCCTCCCCCCTTTCTCAGTCCAGTATCCAAGAGAAGAGCTCACCAGAGTGGTCCGCAATGCAGATCCAATAGCCAACTACTTACAAAAAGTAATGCAGGAAATCATAAAGAACCCTCCATTTAACATCCCTCCTGGGTCCCTGGAGATGCTCCGTGAAGCTCAGTGGGCTCAGGGCGTCCCAGGCAACTTTGAGATTATGGAGCGCTCGACTAGGGAGCAAATAGTGACCTATGTGGCAAAAACTTGCAAGCTTCTCTTTGAAAAGGGCTATTCTCCCAAGGACATTGCTGTGCTTGTCAGCACCATGGACTATGTGGAGCCTTACAAGCATAAGCTCCTGAAAGCAATGAGGAAGAAAAGAGTAGTGCAGGTCAGTGATGCATGCGACATGTTGGATGATCACATTGTGTTGGACAGTGTCCGGCGATTCTCTGGCCTGGAAAGGAACATTGTGTTTGGGATCCATCCACGGACAGCTGAGTCAGCCATCTTATACAATATTCTTGTCTGTCTGTCTTCCAGGGCAAAACAACAGCTATATATTCTGTGGCATGATGACTGTTAGGAAGAATCCTAAACCAAAATGAGATGAGGCAGTTGCTGTGTAAATGTCCATAGGTGAACATCTGTTTGGTATGGGCAGAAACTCTGTTTTTGGTTCACAGACCTGCCTAGAGATTTGGGCAGAATTGACACACAGAGTTTGGAACTTCCTCTCTCTGGTACTCTCCTTTCCTGATTCCTCCTTTAACTCCGTCCAGGAGCTCTTGTTATCCCAAATTCTGTCCCCTGATTCCTCCAGCCAGAATGACGAAGGTTTTCTATAGGAGCTTTAGCCACCCTGCACAGCACACACTATGCCCTACGCTCTGGTTAAAAGTCAAAAACAAGAAGCTTGTCCTGTGGCCCTTATTTCTTCCAAGTCTTGACTCTCCTCAGTGACTTCACGCATTTTTTTGTTTTTTAAAATTTGCCTAGAGCTTATGGTTATCTGCAGAAGGGTAGTCTGGTAGGACCTAACTTGGCCATACCAGCAGAATTTGTTTCCTGAATTCTTGACGTTTCCCTTTGCCATATTGATTCAGGACTTGGGAGATTCCGAAGATAATTCTATCACTGACAGAGCAGGCCTTAACCATTTCGGCAGGACAGAGAGCAGTGGTATGATTATTTCATCCTTTAAAATTGTAATTTCCAATTTTTATTCTCAGAATGGCCCAGACCATGCCTTCATTGTAACAGTGAGCATTAATTATCCCTTCATGGGGAAATTATACGCCAATAGAAAACACACACAAACCTGTTTTCTCTGGCTTTCAGTGGGAGATAGTATTAGAGACCGAAATCTGGTTTTAAAGTTGTATATCAGCCCTAAGTGAACAGACTGAGGAAAGACAGAGTCCATGGAAATCAAGGAGTTTATATGGCAGCTTCTCAGCTCAGCTCCATTTATTGTTCTATAACATACCAACTTAAGTTTTAAATCAAGTACATTCTTGAATTGTAATTTTTTTCCCTTTACTTTCATAATTTGATGGCTCATTGTTATGGACTGGATGTTTGTGTCCCATCAAAATTCATGAGTCGAAGCCCTAACCCCCAGTGTGGCTGTATTTGTAGATTTGTAAGGAAGTAAGGTTAAGTGAGGTCGTAAAGGTGGGGTCTTGATCTGATAGGATTAGAGATTAGAGTCCTTATAGGACTATACCAGAGAGCGTTCTCTATCCCTTTCTCTGCACACACAAAAACAAGAGGTCATGTGAGCACACAGAAACATGGCCGCCAACTATAAGCCAAGAGAAGAAGCCTCAGAATGATGTCCATCCTACTGGCACCTTGAACTTGAACTTCCAGCCTCTAGAACTGTGAGAAATAAATTTCTGTTGTTTAACCCACCCAGTCTTTGGTATTTTGTTATGGCAGCCTGAGCCAACTAATACAGCCACACAATTATTCTTCTAACTAAAAATACTGACACTTAACAATGCTAATGCAGTTGCTTATTTGTTTTTCTATTGTTCTGTCTATACAAAACATTTAAGAGCAGTAATCTAAATAACAATAAAATATTTGGATAACTAATGGAAATTAAAATATTCCATGGCTAATATTCCATTTATTAGTAATCTTATTCTACTAATCCCCCCCCCCCCCCCCCCGCCGCTGCCATTGTAAATTTTGAACTTCTTTGCCTGTCTTTCTTCCATCTGGGTTTACTCATGGAATTCCAGCCTCTTGCCTTGAAACTGCAGCCTCTTCTAACTTCAGCAAAATAAGGAGGAAGACGTTCCTTCTTTCTTTCTGACTGCATTAAATCAGATACAACTCAGCATCAAAAAGCTATCGTTGTAAATGTTGTTTCTAATAAATTAGTCTTGTAAGATCTCTGGACTTCAGAGTTGGTGCTATGCGTGTGAAAGTAATTCTTAAAAAATCTAATTCTGATTGGTTGTGTCACTTAATGATTTATTGATTTCCCTAGTAATACAATTTTAAAATATCACATTTTAAAAAAGGTATAAATATTCATGAGTTTTTGTTTAGATAGAAGCGGATTATTGATGCTGCCTTCTTTTTCCATATGAATGAGGAAAGCTTTACCTTGTATATCTGCTGCATTTCTGTTTCAAACAAAAAATTAAGAGTTTGTGTCTCATTAAACCAAAAAAGTGGTGCTGTAAAATAATTGATTACACTAGGGAAAAGAGGAGGACTGAGGCCAGAGTCTCCCTCATGGGGCCAAATATGAGCCAGCAAAAGGTTAAGCTTCCAACTGGGTTTTGCTGAGGTGCCTGCCTATCTCTACCATCTAGCTCTAGCCATTTGGGACCTAATTTCACTAAAGATCTGAAAACCTGCCCAGCTATTGTAAAATAAAACAAAATGTTTTTTAAATTAAATTTTATTTTGGACTAGTTTTAGAATTACCGAAAAGTTACAAAAATAGTACAGGAAGTTCCCATATACCCCTCACTCAGTTCCTCCTCTTGTCAGCATCTTATATTACTGTGGTTCATCTCTCGCTACAAAGGAACCAACCTGAGTACGTTGCTATTCAGCAAACTCCACATTTTATTTGGATTTCCTAGTTTTTACCTCTTCCTCTGTTCCAGGACCCCATCCAAGATGCTACATTACATCTAGTAGTCACATCTCCTTAGCCTCCTTTGGTCTGCGACAGATTCTCAGACCTTGTTTTTGATGATCTGGACAGTTTTGAGGAGTGCTGGTCAGGCGTTTTGTAGAATGACAATCAATTTGAGTTTTTCTGATGTTTTTCTCATAATTAGACTAGAGTTAATGGGTTTTTGAGAGGAAGACCACAGAGGTGAAGTGTCATTCTCATCACATCATATCAAGGGTACGTGCTATCAATATGACTTACCATTGATGATGTTAACCTTGATCATCTCACTGAGGCACTGCTTGCCAGGTTTCTCCACTATCAAGTTGCTTTTTCCCACTTTCCACATGGGTAAGTGCAGCCCAAGCTCAAAGGATGGGGATTGAAGCTCCATCTCCTTGGGAACACAGTATTGACATAAATTATTTGGAATTCTTCTGGAGAATTGTCTCTTCTCTCCCATTTACTTATATACTGATTTGCTCATTTATTTATGGATCCAGTCATTTATATTTATGGACTCAAAGATAGTTATTTAATATTTTTTGTTATATTTCAATACTACATCACTTATTTTGTTGCTCAAATTGTTTTAGCATTAGCTATTGGGATAGCTGATAGCTATTAGCTATCAGCTCTTTCAAGTTGACTCCTGTGTCCCTTTGAATGCCCCTGTCCTTTTATTTTTTTGAGCACTTCCTTATTTTCTAGCACTGCACGATGCTCCAGGCCCATCTCATATATTCTCTTTCTCAGCCCTAGAATCAGCTGTTTCTCTAGGGCGCTCTGGTTCCTTTTTATGTGTGTGTGAGGAAGATTGGCCCTGGGCTAACATGTGTGCCAATCTTCCTCTATTTTACGTGGGATGCTGCCACAGCATGGTTGATGAGTGGTGCTAGGTCCTCACCTTGGATCCGAACCTGCGAACCCTGGGCTGTTGCAGCAGAGCATGCGAACCTAACCAGTATGCCACGGGGCCAGACCCTCTGGTTCCTTTTATTGGAGAATGGCATTAGAAACCAGTATCTGGGCACTAGGTATGCTCATTGCTATTTATTTCTTGGTTTGGTTTGTTAATGTTGACTCTTGTCTTGTGACTTTGTCCATATGTCGCTGATTAAGGCTGCACTGTCCGATTTGGCATATGTAGCCACATGTGGCAAATGAGTACTTGCAATGTGGCTAGTCCAAATTGAGATGCGATGGAAGCGTAAAACACACACCAGGGTTCAAAAACTTAATATGAAAAAAGAACGAAAATATCACATTAATCCTTTTTTATATTAATTACATGCTGAAATGATAATATTTTAGGAATGTTGAATTGAATAAAATATATTTAAAGCAATTTTGCCTGTTTCTTTTTACCTTTTTTAAATGTGGTTACTAGAAAATTTTAAATTATATATATAGCTTGCATTCTACTTCTGTCGACAGCACTAGGACAGAGATTGTTAAAATAGGAGTCTACTCACTGTTAGTCTAGAGCCATGGTTCCCAACGGAGTAAAAGAGGAGGTGGATTTTGCCCTCCAGAGGACATAATGTCTGAAGATATTTCTGGTTGTCACAACTGGTGGGGGGTGGGGGGGGAGTGTGTTAATGCTACCCTGTGGGTAGAAGCCAGGGATACTGCTAAATATCCTACAGTGTACAGGACAGCCCTCACAACAAAGAATTCTGCAGCCCAAAATGTCAACAGGTTCGAGGTCAACAAACCCTGAACTAAAGGAAGAATGAATGTAGTTCTATCCCCCTTAAGTCAGTATTTACAGGTTGGGAGGTAGAATAGGTTAGAGTTTTAATCCAATTAAAGTGACGAAATTCCTTGCTTTATGATTATTGAGGCTGATGGACTGCATTTTCTTCTACTCTTAGTGAACCGGTAAATGGAATGAGGAATTCCAGAGGATTCCATGCCCCAGTAAAGACCCCAACCTTTCTGATGCTGAAGTAATATAGTTGAAAAAGCTGTTTCTTCCTTGTGAAGTGGTAAGGATATGCCAAGGATAACTAAGGGAAGTGGTTTCCTTGGAAAAATAGCCTATCTTCAGAGGGTATTAGAAAAGAAAGGCAGGAATGTCTGTCAAATGCTATGGTCCTATGTTGATCAATTTCATATACTACTAAGCACTTATATGAATCTAACATAGAGGGGAGAAAAGAAATTAAACCCAAATCTCTAATCCTTTAAGTATATCAACACTTTAAGAAATACTCTCCAGGCATGGAGAAAATAAGAAACAGAAGCTCAGTGGTCACTCTATAGACATGACTCTCTGACACTTGCACGAATACGTCGAATACATTAAAGAATTTAATCTTCAGAAGACTGGATTTTATAATGTTTTCTACTTAAAAAAATTATAATTAGAAACAAAATCTTTAGTTAAAGGTAATTGCTACACTCAGAATAGAATAAACATGAAATTAATGTAGAAACAAGTAATAAATAAAGTTTAAATAATATTCCATCTTTCTAATATAAGCCATTTCTCCTCTAAAAAGTTTTGAGTTGAGAAATAGAAACGTCTGACTTCGGGAGTGTGATCCCAGTGCTGAAAAGTCAAATTAACCTTAGGCCAGAAATTAGTAGTAATTAAAGAATTTAAGAATCCCTTCTTTACTAAGACTTTTAATGAAGATTGAGAGGGTTTTAATATTATTTAGGAAAATAAATACAGGAGAATTAAATTTAACGCTTCTAATTAAGGTATCTCCTTCGTTAAAATCGTTTCAGGAACTCAAGGTATACAAAACAGTTGTATATCTTCTCCCTGGTTTTCCATGGTATGAAGGCATTTTCATAACTTTTGGACTCCTTCGGAACGTCCAAAATAACTACATTTGTCTACTACGTCAGATGACCGTATTACCCACACTAAATAAATAAGATGGTACGTGAATAGGAAAAGGAGGGAGGGGAGGGGAGAGGGAACCGGGAAGGGGAGGTAAGCAAATGAGACCAGGAAGGAATACGCCTCTATGGTAGTAATGTTTCATTTTCTAAGATGGGAAGTGGATCCATGGGTGGTGGTATACCTTTTTGTACGTCTGAAACACTTCATAATAAAAATGTAAGGAGTCGTTCCTAACCTCATCTCCCCAGGGATGACCACACGCGCTAGCGCCCTATCGTTTCGCGGGTACCTGGACGCGTCCTCAGTTCCTTGGGCAGCCCCCACCCCTCCTGCGGTGACAGCCGCCCCTGGGGCGACCTCTAGGCGTCCTGCCAAGGGCGAGACCTCAAGACCCGCCTTGATTTCCCTGGGGGGAATTTAAGTGGACTCCCGGCTGCGCTGTAGACCTTACAAGTGTCTTTTTTTTGCAAATGAACTTTCTCCAGCCTCTTTCGCTGACGGAGCGAGCTTCAGATTCTCAGCAGCTGGGCAGGTCCCAGGGCCCTAACCCCAACCAGCGGTTAGTGAGCGAGAGGGCGAGCGCTTCCTGGGGTCAGATCTGGGTCGTGTCCTCGCCCACACGGAAAGGGGGCTGGCGGCACCAATCTCTGCAGCAGAGCGAGCCACCGCGGTCTGCGGAAGCGCGTGTGAGTGGGGAGGTTGGCGCCAGGCGCACCTCCCGCGCCCCCGAGCCCCGCCCCAGGTCGAGCCACAGCAGGTGCGGACACAGCAGGTGCATGTGGCAGGGGTCCCTGGACCACGGACCACTTCCAAGGGTGATGCGTTGGGGGCAGGACGGGGAGTTGTCTTAGCCTCCCGCTTCCCGGGCGCGCAATCTCGGCCAGAAGACCACACTATCAGTGAGAGGTGACTCATCCACTGAACCTGCGGTCTATGTCTTTATACAGTTACTTTTTTTTTTTTTTCTGCTTTATCTCCCCAAACCCCGCCCTGTACACAGTTGTATATCTTAGTTGCATGTCCTTCTAGTTGTGGGATGTAGTTACTTTTTCAAAGCAGCTGTATTGAGGTATAATGAACATACATTAAACCGCACGTGTATAAAGCATACAATTTGGTGAATTTTGACCCATGCATAAACCCTTGAAACCATCATTTTAACCACATTTAAGACAAGGAACATATCAGGGCTCGCTAGGGAAAGGAGACTGAGGCACTAGTCTCTGGTATAAAATTTAAGAGGGCACTCCGCCTCCCCCACCAAAAAAACCCTCAATCGCCAAGACAATGTTTTAAAAATCACAGTCAGTGGAAAAATCCACAGTGAATAAAATAATTAAAACTTTAAATAAAGACAGGCTCCAACCATGCAGGCGGACAACCCTGCCTCACTCTCCCCGCCCTACTGCTGGCCCTGTACCAGTTGCCCCTCCCTTCTCCACCTTGCTTCTTCCTGTGTTCTGAATCAGGTGGCTATAAATAGTTTTTCTGCGTTCTCTCTTCTGTTCCCTTGGTCTGTTGGTCTTGTCCATGTCACATTGCCTTAATATTAGAGCTTTAGTGTCCAATTCATCAATCTCCAAAAGGAGTCATATCCAGACCTGATATAGACTATCACAAGATCTGGACTGTGTCTATGATGGGACAGCCCATTGAGGTGGAATTTTTGAGATGTTTTCTTTAGGGACAGAGGTATACCTTGATTATGAAAGGAAGAGAAGTGAATCTTTATAAACAAATATTTGTGATATATTATATTCTTTTCCAAAGTATTTTCTGCCCCTCACTGGGTTAGTGTTATACTTTCTGCTCCATTGAAATCAAACTCGGTCATATGATTAGCTTTGGCCAATTAAATGTGAACAGAAGTGAGGGGTGCTACTCTGAGCAAAAGCTCTAGGAGCCATCATGTAGTTTCTCCTCACTCTTGTTTCCTTCTGCCACTAGACTAGCAATGTCTCAGATAGGGGGTCTTCTGGCAGCCTTGATCTCCATGTGAGGAGGATGTGGAGCGGAGTCAACATGAACCCCCAACAGACACGCAGTATAAACAAGAAACAAAATGTTTATTGTACACCATTGAGATTTTGGGGTGGGCATAGATGTGTGGTTTTACTTCTGGGCTCTCAATTCTGTTCTATTGACCTATGTGTCTGTTTTTCTGCCAGTACCGTGCTGTTTTGATTACCATAGCTTTGCAGTATATTTTGAATTCAGAGAGTGTGATACCACCAACTTTGTTCTTTTTTTCTCAGGATTGCTTTGGCTATTTGGGATCTCTTATTGTTCCTTATAAATTTTAGGATTCTTTGTTCTATTTCCATGAAGAATGTCATTGGGATTCTGGTTGGGATTGCGTCGAATCCATAGATTGCTTTAGGAAATATGGACATTTTGACTATGTTTATTCTTCCAATCCATGAGCACTGAATATCTTTCCATTGCCTTATGTCTTCTTTGACTTTTCAATAATGTCTTATAATTTTCAGTGCATAGGTCTTTCACCTCCTTGGTTAAACTTACTCCTAGGTGTTTTATTCTTTTTGCTGTGATTATAAACGGGATTGTACTCTTGTTTTCTCTTTCTGCCAGTTCATTATTAGTGTACAGAAATTCAACTGATTTTTTTAGAAATAAAACCACACATCTATGGACAGCTAATCTTTGACAAAGGAACCAAGAACATACAATGGAGAAAGGAAAGTCTCTTCAATAAATGGTGTTGGGAAAACTGGACAGCCATGTGCAAAAGAATAGAAGTAGACTATTACGGGGCCGGCCCGGTGGTGTAATGGGTGGGTTCACACATGCCCTCTGCTTTGGGGATCCAAGGCTCACAGGTTCAGACCCGGGAGCGGACCTATGCACCGCTCATCAGGCCATGCTGTGGTGGTGTCCTACATACAAAACAGAGGAAGACTGGCACAGATATTAGCTCAAGAACAACCTTCCTCAAGCAAAAAGAGGAAGATTGGCAACAGGTGTTAGCTCAGGGCCAATCTTCCTCAGACACACACACACACACACACACACAAGTAGACCATTATCTTACACCATACACAAAAATTAACTCAAAATGGATTAAAGACTTGAATGTAATACCTGAAACCATGAAACTCCTAGAGGAAAACATAGGCAGTATGCTCTTTGACGTTGGTATTAGCAGTATCTTTTTGAAGACTATGTTTACTCAAGCAAGGGAAACAAAAGAAAGAATAAACAAATGGGACTACATCAGACTAAAAAGCTTCTGCACAGCAAAGGAAATCAACAAAATGAAAAGATAACATACTACCTGGGAGAAAATATTTGCAAATCATATATTTGACAAGGGGTTAATTTCCAGAATATATAAAGAACTCATACAACTCAACAACAATAAAAATGAACAACCTAATCAAAAAATGGGAAGAGGATATGAACAGACATTTTTCCAAAGAAGATATACAGATGGCCAATAGGTACATGAAAAATGTTCAACATCACTAATTATTAGGGAAATGCAAATCAAAACTAAATGGTACATCACCTCACTCCTCTCAGAATGGCTATGAATAACAAGACAAGAAATAATAAGTATCAGAGAGACTGTGGAGGAAAGGGAATCCTCATACACTGCTGGTGGGAATGCAAACTGGTGCAGCCATTATGGAAAAGAGTATGGAAATTTCTCACAAAATTAAAAATAGAACTACCATACAACCCAGCTATTCCACTACTGGGTATGTATCCAAAGAACATGAAACCAATAATTCAAAAAGATATACGCACCCCTACGTTCATTGCAGCATTATTCACAATAGCTAAGATGTGGAAGCAACTCAAGTGCCCATCAATGGATGAATGGATAAAGAAGATGTGGTGTATATATATGCAATGGAATACTTCTCAGCCATACGAAAGACAAAATCATGCCATTTGCAACAACAGGGATGGACTTTGAGGGTATTATGCTAAGTGGAATAAGTCAGACGGAGAAAGACAAATACTCTATGATTTCACTTATATGTGGAAGATAAACATATACATAAGGAGATAAGGTGGTTACTAGAGGGGAAGAGGCTAGGGGAAGGGCAAAAGGGGTAAACGGGCACATAGGTATGATGATGGATAGTAATTAGTCTTTGGGTGAGGAACATGATGCAGACGATACAGAAAATGAAATATAATAATGTACACCTGAAATTAACTCAATGTTATAAGCCAATATGATCTCAATAAAATAATTTTTTTAAGTGCAGAAAAATCATTAGAATGAGAAAATGTGTCAGCTTGCTAGATCCAGAAATCTATGAGTGCAAACAATTTTATTTGTATTATCAAACAGGTTGAAAAATTATTTTTTAAAGATACCATTGAAAACTGGCTTAAAAATTAAGGATTTAGGAATAACATCTGGGAAAAGACCTGCCAGATCTTTACAGAAAATCATGTACAACTTTATTGTACGACACTGAAGAAACTGTAAATAAGTATAGAGATATATTTTGTTCATGGAGTGGAAATCTTAATTTCATAAAGATGTCACTAACTCCAAACTGATCTACAAATATTTGCAGCATATATAACCAAAAAATGATTGGTAAGAACTGTAACGATGGGAAAAAATGAAAAGTCTGGAAATACCAAGTGTTAGAAATGACTTTGAGAAGGAGATCATGTATACACTCTGTGACACAATTTGGATTTGGTAGATAATACTCGGGTTCAAAATGTTAGCTACGGCTCCCTACTGAGAATTATGCATCTCAGGAACACAAATAATATCGATGGAAAAAGGTAACCAGAAAAAGAGGCCAGAGAAGAATACACATAGTATTTTCCAATTATTATAGGTGCATAACAAATTATCCCCAAACTCAGTTACATAAAATAACCATTTATTATACTCAAGGACCCTGAGGGTCCGGAGTACGGACAGGGGACGGCGGAGAAGACTTGTCTCTGCTCCATTCAGTCAAGCTGGGGTGGTTTGAAGGGTGGAGTTAGAATCATCTCAAGGTCCTCCCACTCACCCATCTGCGGTTGACGGCAGGGATGTGATGAGCTGAAGAAACACGTGTTACCACAATTACCATAAACAAGGAGCCCGAGAAAAGCAAAGTGGCAGGACGGCTGTATCCGCCCCACCCTCCCCGCCCCGAGACAAGCCTTTGGAGCCAGGTCTGGACTAATCATCCCGGAAGGTCCCAAGGTGCTCCTTACAGCGCGAGGGGTGTGTGTCCGAAGCTGCCTCCTGCGGAGCAGCTGGCTCTTCGCTCCTTGGCCCTCTCTGCCTTAACGGCAGCTCTCGTCCGATCCGCAGCGGTAACTGAGCTTTTCGGCTAGAGGAAGTAGCGCCGCTGCGGGAATGCGAGCAGAGCTGGAACAGTCCGCCGAGGCTCAGCCCGCAGGGGCCCGACGCTTCTTTCCTCAGTCGTGCCCAGTGAAATAGAAGACGCCCGCCCAAAAGCTCAGGGTCGCTCGCTGCGCACGCGCGCGGGCGCTTCCTGGACCGTGAATTGGCCAACAGAATCCAGGTTCTGGAAACTTCAGCCAGAGAGGCGCTAAGGGCGGGAAAAGGCTGCCGCGCAGGACGCGGATGCGTGGAGAACCCGCGTGCACTTGGCGGGTGGAGAGCACGCAGACAGGGACGGCAGCGACGGCCTCGCCGAGGTCTTTCTTTCTTTCCTTTAAGTGATGTTTATTTTTCAGTCTTACCGCAGAATCTAGAAAAGGCAGATAGCCAGTGTCAAAGGGGAAATCCCAGGCCGGGGCGCGCAGAGAGATTCATTCGTAGGTGCTTTCGTGTGCAGCTGCTCGGCACACCCAGAGCGGGGAGGCGGGGCGGCGGCGTCGCTGGCCCGGAGCGCAGTCTTTCAGGGACCTCGCCGCTGGCGGCTGGCTGGGCTCGAGTAGCGGTAAGGGACCGTGCCTCCGGGGAGCGGCGCGCTCGCGGGTAAGTTTGGCACCTTCCATTGTCAGATATGCGAACCTCGGCTTCTTTCTTACCCCCGGGAGGCCTAGTCAGCTGGCTCCCGGTCGAGCTGGGGCGCCCCCAGCGCAAACCCTACCTCCCACTCCCTCCCCGGGAAAGCCCGGGGAGACCGGATTTCTCTCCCATTTGGGAGTGTTGGCTCCGTGGCTCTTGTCTCAGTAGCAACTTCTACCCCAAATTGCGGGCTTTTTAAGAACTTGGGATCCGGACACTTGGGAGTTTGGGGTCAGGGCAGGACGTTTGCCTCTGTATGGCCCAGGAACTGCCTTAAAGAGCCTCGGGGATGGGAGGCTGGGGGATGGATCTTCGGTGCCTCAGCAGGGGCAAGTAAGGCGGGAAGAGCAGAGCGGTGTGTGGACAGGTCAGGCAAGTGCACTTCCCCGGAACTCCTTGGGGATATCCTGGACTCCTGGAGTCGTGAAATGAGGGGAATTGGGGAATAGGTTCTGTGGGTAAAATGTGGCTGACCAGTCACGGACGAACTGTCTTCTAGATCCAGAAAGAGACACCAACCACTGTGGTGCCCTGCAGTGGGTTTATAATGTAGCAGAGGGGAAAGATGAGAACCATGCCGTCCTAAACGAACTACGAAGTGTAGGAGGAGGGCAAGGAACGCACCATGATTTTTGTTCCCCAGGAGATAGTTCCTGTCACTCCTGTCCCACCTTTCTGTGCAGTTCCCACCAACCTGCATTCTGGCGTAACTCTAAGGAGATGTGAATGTCATCCCTGTCCTCTTTAAAAATAGCTTACAACACAGCCTAAATCCCGAATCCAGGTCTGATACAGTTTCCCCCACAGTCAAAAGTGTAAAAGATTTCAGAGGAAACAACTAACCTGTAAACCTAGATCCAAGGTTCAAGGTGAAGTCAATATTTTTTAGGTCCTAGGGATTTGGTAAACTCCAGTCTTCAGCATATTTGTAAAGGATTTTGTTCCAGGTGTATGCCTGAAAAAGTGGTCAACGAAAAAGAATCAACGAAAGTTTCACATAGCTACAGTGTTGGGTTAGTGCCAAACCACAAGCTCTGGGTTCTCTATAAAGTGACTCATCCGCAGCTCCTGTGGGTTCAAAGTTTACAAGCGGTATGGGCAAGCATCCTCCTTAAGCACTTTAGTAGTGAGATGTGCATATGGTGGGTGAACCAGAAACGTTCGCCTATGGCAGGGCCTGATGCAGAAGGTGCTAGAAGGTGGGCTGGGAGGAAAGGTAAGAGGGCTCTAGTTACAGAGGCTGCAAGAAGAAATAGAGAGCAGGAGCTGCTTGGCAAGGCTTATGTTACCAGAAGATGGTAGCACTGGGGCTGTGTAGCTGGGCATAAGTGGAACTGATTCCCCTTTTTGGATAGGGATGGAGAGTCTCTTCTGTCAGGTCAGCAGGAAAGATGCACCCACATTTTAGGAAGCCCTCGTGTGTAAGAAATATGAAGAAATTTGGTTTAAAGAACACGAATTGTGCTATAATACTATGGAGAAAGGACAGCATGGCAGGAATACACGTCTCCCTCTGCTTTTTTGTGTAACTGTGCCACGTTAAGACTATTATTAAGTTTTTAATTTAAATGACTGTGCTTATCTGGTGTTATTGTTGTTCATCTACCCGGAGTGGAGACTTCTGTTAGTTACTCTATTGGGGGGACCCCTCAGGGTCATGTTTAAAGCTTTCTATTAGGGACCCAGACCAGAGGGGCTATGTGAATAAATGACTAGGTCCCAAGATCTCTTTGGGAGGTAGCTTACTTCTGGCTTAGCTCTGAGTTTTTGGGCAACCCTGAGGAAATGGTGCAGCCTTCTAATAGACTTGGAACCATAGCCTCCTCCCTCTAAAAGGTACAGAGCAGAGCCCTATAGTCCTCCCTGAGATAAAGTTGCTAGAGAAAAACCTGATAGAATTCCTCAGGAAACCATTTGACAATATATATCAAGATCTTTAAATATTTGATCGCTTGATCCAGTAATTCAACTTTGAGAAACCTCTCTCTGTGTACACTTTGTATACACACATGATTTTACCTTATTTGGGCACCTGAGATCAAGTATAAACTCATGTTTTAGCCTCAACCTTGACTTCCTCAGATCCAAACTCTTTCTTCAGTTATATGATTTTTCCCCTATAGGGCTCCATTCCTACAGAAAAGAAGCCAGATTGCTTCTTTTGCTGCTTCTGCTTGTTCTGGCCTCCCATTCCCCATGTCAAAAAATCTTTACATATGTTGGAACCATATTTGTATACAGACTTGAAGTAGTTTGCCAGAGACTCTAGACTCACTGCACATTAGGAGATGTGATTAGCATGTCCAAGTGTCAGTGTAACTGATCCAAGATCCTAGTATAGTTATAGTGAACAATTGAAAGAAACTTCAATTCCCAGATGTAGGGGAATGGTTAAGTAATGGTATGTTAATACTGTATATGAAATTATGCAGAAGTTACCAAGGTTTTAAAAGAATAGCTAACCTTTATCTTAGAAAAATGACTATGTATGATATGTTATTACATGGAAAAGCAAGATTCAAAACTGTTTGTCTATTTTAGTTTGTGGCAGTATGGCAGACCATGACAAACTCTCCTTCTGAAAAAAACCTCATCATATTGGGTAAAATGTTAAAAGAATAACAAAACAGCTTACATTTCCAACTCAGTTTATGAAGCTGCTATAACCTGATACCAACATCTGTGAAGAATAATATGAGAAAGAAAAATTTTGAGACAATCTCACTCATGATCTTGGATGCAAAGTCTTAACATATTAGCAAATCAAAATCAGTATTAAGAAATGATTACAGAAGTAATATCAGCAAAATGGTGGACTAGGAAACCTCAACACTTCATTTCGCTGTGGAAACATGAAAAACAATCAGAAACTGGCTGAACCAATAGTCAAAGGTCTAAAGCAGTCAACTGGATGCCCAATCAAGAAAATGCCACATTCAAAACTGTAGGAAATCTCATGAAGTTTCTACTTGCCCTTGCCTCAACTCCTCCCCAGCATGTCAAGGTCTTGGTCTGGAGGAGGTAGCAACCCAGTTCCCAATACCCTCCCTTGGGAGGTGGCAGAACAGATTTTTTTTTTGCAGTGTTCTTACCTGTGTGGGGCTGCCTGAAGGATTGGTCTCTGTAACATCTAACTCAGATCTCAGATGGGGAAAAGTGGCAGCCACTGCTCATGAAAGCTGCAAGGAGACTATGGACTTGTAGATGCCTGGGATAAAAGATTAGAGCTGGAGACATTCAATAACTGTCTAAAACCTGGAGGAGGAGCTGGGGTGAGATCTTTGGGAAATGAAGACACTCAAAAGCAGCCGTGTATATGGAGGAATTGAGAATATCACAGGCAGGACTCATGTTCAGAAAAGACCTGAGAATACCTTAAGCTTTCACGTGAGACTGACTCCCTATGCTCAGAGCATGCTCAGGAAGTCAGTGAAGGATGGACTTGTCACAGAGCCAGCCTTCAAAGACTGGAAGAAGTGGCTGTGCCCACTTTTCAACAAAAACTCACAAGGCATACAAAGAAACAAGAAAACATAGCCCATACAAAAGAAGAAAGTGAAATGGCAAAACTTGTCCCTGAGGAAGCCCAGGCATTAGACATACTAGATGAAGGCTTTGAAACAACTGTCTTTTGTATGCTCAAAGAGCCAAGGGAAAAAATGGGCAAAGAACAAAAGAAATCAGGAAAATGATATACAAGCAAAATGAGAATATCAACAAAAAAATAGAAATTATGAGAAGAAAGCAAACAAACTCTGGAGCTGAAAAATACAATAACTGAATTGAAAACATCATTGAGAGGGGCTCAACAGCAGATTTGAGAAGGCATAAGAAAAACATCAGTGAATTTTAAGACAGGACGATTGAAGTAATCAAGCCTGAGGGGCAGACAAAAAAGAATGAAGGAAAGCAAACAAAGTCTTAGAGACTTGTGGAATACTATCAAATGGACCAATATACACATTATGGGAGTCTAGGAGGAGAGGAGAGAAAGGAGCAGAGAGATTATTTGGAGAAGTAATGGCTGAAAACTTCCTAAATTTCATGAAAGATGTAAATCTACAGATCAAGAAGCTCAGCAAATTCCAAGTAGGATAAACCCAAAGAGACCCACATGGAGACACACTATAATCAAACTGTTAAAAGCCACAGTCAAAGAGAATCTTGAAAGCAGCAAGAGAGAAGCAACTCATCGTGTACAAGAGATCTTCAATAAGGTTAACAGCCAGTTTCTCAGCAGAAACCTTGGAGGCCAGAAAGTGTAGGATAATATATTTAAAATGCTAAAAGAAAAAAGCCCTATCCACTGAGAATTCTATATCTGGAAAAACTGTCTTTCAAAAATGAATGTGAAATTAAGATATTCTCAAACAAAAGCTGTGGGAGTTCATTACCACTAGACCTGCCCTATATGAAAATATAAAAGTCTTTGGTAATGGAAAACAAGTGGAGAAATATATATATATAAGTATTATTGTAATTATTATTTGTAGCTCCATTTTTTAATTTTCTACAGGATTTAAAAGAAAATCCATAAAAATTATAAATCTATTTTAATCGTACATAGGATATAAATAGACAGTTTGTGACATCACTAACAAAGTGAGAGAGGAATGAGTTGTAAAGAAGTAGAGTTTTTGTATGTGACTGAAGTCAAGTTGGTATCAACTTAAAACAGATGACCAGAACTTTAGGATGTTATATGTAATCCCTGTGGTAACCACAAAAATATCTGTAGAAAATAAACAAAAGGAAGTCAGAAGGGAACTAACACATATCGCTACAGAAATCAATTAAATTCACCAAGATAGATCACATCCTAGGCCATAAAGCACTTCTTAACAAATGTAAAAGAAGAGAAACCATACAATATCTACTCTCAGACCACGATGGAATTAAACTAGAAATAAATAACAAAAAGATAACTGGAAAATCCCAAACTGGGTGGATATTAAACAATGCATTTCAAATTTACATGAGTCCAAGAACAAATTTCAAGAGAAATTAAAATTATTTTGAACTAAATGAAAATGAAAATACAACTTATCAAAATTTGTGGGATGCAGCAAAAGCACTGTTTGGAGGGAAATTTATAGCATTTGAATGTATATATTAGAAAAAAAAGAAAGCTCTAAAATCAATCTAAGTTTCCACCATAGGAAACTAGAAAAGGAAGAGCAAATTATATCCAAAGTAAGCAGAGGGAAAGAAAGAAGAAGAATTAGAGCTGAAATCAATGGAACTGAAAACAAGAAATCAATAGAGAGAAGCAGCAAGACCAAAAAGCTGGTTCTTTGAAAAGATTAATATAATCAATAAGCCTCTTGCCAGGCTAACTAAGAAAAAAAGATAGAGGACACAAATTAGTAATATCAGAAATGAAAGAGGAGATATCACTACAGAACGCATGGACATTAAAAGAACAATCAAGGAATACTATGAGCAATTATATGCCCACAAATTTGATAACTTAGATGAAATGGACTAATTCTTTGAAAGACACAATCTGTCAAAACTCATACACACAAAAATAGACAATCTGTATAGGCCTATATCTATCAAAGAAATTGAATCAATAATTAATGACCTTGCAAAACAGAAAGCACCAGACCCAGATGGGTTTACCAGTGAATTCTACCAAACATTTAAGGAAGAAATTATTCCAATTTTTTTACAATCTCAGAGGATAGAAGCAAAGGGAATACTTCCTTACTCATTCTGTGAAGCCAGAATTACTCTAACATCAAAATCAGAAAAAAAAAAGATATGACAAGAAGAGAAAACTATGGATCAATATCTCTCATGAACATATATGCAAAAATCTTTAACAAAATATTAGAAAATTTAATCCAACGGTGTATAAAATGAGTTATATGCCATGACCAAGTGAGATTTATGCCAGGTGTGCAGGGCTAGTTCAACACTTGAAAATTGATCAATGTAATCCATTAGATCAGCAGGCAAGAGGAAAAAAAATTACATAATCATATCAAAGATGCAGGAAAAGCATTTGACAAAATCCAACAGCCATTCATGCTAAAAGCTCAGTAAACTAGGAGAGGAGGGGAACTTCCTCAACTTGATATCCTTTCGAACAATGTATTGGAAGTCCTTGCTAATGCAATAGGACAAGAAAAGAGAATAAAATACATACAGATTGCAAAGGAAGAAATAAAACTGTCTTTGTTTGCAGATAACATGATCATCTATGTGGAAAATCCAAAAGAATCAACAATAAAAGAAAAACAAAATCTCCTGGAACTATTAGCAGTTATAGCAAACTTTCAGGATACAAGGTTGTTATACAAAAGTCAGTCACTTTCCTATATAACAGCAGTGAACAGGTGGAATTTGAAATTAAAAACACAACACCATTTACATTAGCACCCCAAAAATAAAATATTTAAGTATAAATATAACAAAATATGTAAAATATCTATATGACAAAGACTATAAAACTGTGATGAAAGAAGTCAAAGAATAGCTAAATAAGTGAAGAGCTATTCCATGTTAATTGATAGAAAGACTCAATATTGTCAAGATATCAGTTCTTCACAACTTTTTCTGTAGATTCAATACAATCCCAATCAAAATCCAAGCAAGATATTTTGTGGATATCAACAAGCTGAATAGCCAACAATATTGAAGGAGAAGAACAAAGTTGGAGGACTGACTCTACCTGACGTCAAGGAATTCCTGTAGCTTCAATAAAGCTACAATAATCAAGGCAGCAGGGTATTGGTGAAAGAATAGAAACAGGTTAATGCAACAAAATAGAGAACCCAGAAATAGACCTACATAAATATGATAACTGATCTTTGACAAATGAGCAAAGACAATGCAATGGAGCAAATATAGTCATTTCAACAAGTGGTGCTGGAACTACTGGACATTCACATGCCAAAAAAAAAAAAAATGAATCTAGACACAGAAACTAACTCAAAATGGATCACAGACCTAAACGGAAAATTCAAAACTATAAGACTCCTAGAAAATAATGTAGGAGAGAACCTAGGTGGCCTTGGGTATGGTGATGACCTTTTAGATACACACCAAGGGCATAATCCATGAGATAAAGAATTTGATAAGCTGAACTTCATTAAAACTAAAAACTTGTGCTCTACAAAAGGTAATGTCAAGAGAATGAGAAAACAAGGCATAGACTGGGGAAAAATATTTGTAAAAGACATATCTGATAAAATATTGTTGTTCAAAATATACAAAGAATTCTTAAAACTCAACAATAAGATGGTTAAAAAATGAGCCAAAGACCTTAACAAATATTTCACCAAAGAAGTTATACAAGTGGCAAATAAGCATATGAAAACATGCCCCCATCATTTGTCATCAGTGAAATGCAAATTAAAACAAGATACCACTACACACCTATTAGAATGGCTAAAATTCAGAACACTGACAACACTAAATGTTGGCAAGGATGTGAAACAATAGGAACTCTTAGTCATTGCTGGTGGGAATGTAAAATGGTATAACCACTTTGGAAGACAGTTTGGCAGTTTCTTACAAACTTAAGCATATTCTTACCATACAATCTAGCAATCATGATCTTTGGTATTTACCCAAAAGAGTTGAAATCTTATGTCCACATAAAAACCTGCCCGTGGATATTTTAGCAGCTCAGTTCACAATAGCCAAAACTTGGAAGCAACCAAGAGGTCCTTCAATAGGTGAATGATGAACTGTGGTTTGTCTAGACAATGGAATGTTATTCAGCGCTGAAAAGAAATGAGCTATCAGGTCATGAAAATACATGGAGGAACCTTAAGTGTGTACCAGTAAGTGAAAGAAGCCAATTTGAAAAGGCTATACTGTATGACTCCAACTATATGACATTCTGGAAAAGGCAAAACTGTTGAGATAGTAAAAAGATCGGTGGTTGTCAGGGATCGGAGGTCAGGGAGGAATGGATAGGCAGAGCACAGAGCACTTTTATAGCAGTGAAAGCACTCTGTGTGACAGTACAATGTTATACATGTTATTATTATGTTATTATACATTTGTCCAAACTCATAGAACATACAACACCAAGAATAAAACCTAAAGTAAACTATGCATAAAAAAGTTAATTAAACTCAAAGGAAGGCAGAAAGGCAGGAAATGAGGGACAAAAAAATCTATAACATATACCAAAAACAAGTAACAAAATGGCAAAATTACTTCCCTGTCAGTAATTACTTTCAGTGTAAATGGATTACCCCACCCAATCAAAAGACATAGGTTAGCAGAATAGATTTTAAAAATCAACAGGATCCATTTATATGCTGTTTACAAAAGACTCACTTTAGATCTAAGGACACTTTAGATGGAAATGAAAGGTGGAGAAAGGTATTTTATGCAAATAGTAACCAGAAGAGAGCAGAGGTGGCTACATTAATATCAGACAAAGGAGACTTTAAGTCGAAAATAGTTACAAGAGACAAAGAAGGACGTTGTATTATGATAAAAGGATCAATTCACCAAGAATATGTAATAGTTATAAACATGTATGCACCAAACATCAGAGCTCCTAAATATATGAAGCAAACGTTAACAAAATTCTAGGAAGAAATAGATAGCTCTATAATAATAGTTGGAGTCTTCAATATCCCACTTTTAATAATGGATAAAAGAATTAGACAAGATCAATAAGGAAATGGAAGACTTGAACAACACCATAAACCAACTGGATCTAACAGACGTATACAGAACACTCCGCTCAACAATGACAGAATATATATTCTTCTCAATGCACGTGGAATGTTCTCCTAGACCACATGTTAGGCCACAAAACAAGTATTAACGAATTTTAAAAGGTCAGAATTATACAAAGTATCTTTTCTGATCACAATGTAGCTAAACTAGAAACCAGTAATAGAAGGAAAACTGGAAAAATCACAAATTGTGAAAATTAAATAACACTCTTGAACAACCAACAGGTCAAAGAAAAAATCACAAGGGAAATTAGAAAATATCTTGAGACAAATGAAAACAGAAATACAATATGCTAAAACTTATGGGATGCAGCAAAAGCAGCACTAAGAAGGATCTTTATAGCAGTAGATGCCTACATTAAAAAAGAAGAAAGATCTCAAATCAACAACCTAATTTTACACCTCAAAGAACTAGAAAAAGAACAAACTAAACCCAAAGTTAGCAGAAGGAAGGAAATAATAAAAATTAGAGCAGAATTAAATGAAATAGAGAAAAGAAAAACAATAGGAAAAAAATGAAACTAGGTTGGTTTTTTGAAAAATCAACAAAATTGACAAGCCTTTGCCCATATCGACAGAGGAAAAAAAAATAAAACTCTACCTAAAATCAGAAATGAAAGAAGGGACATTGCTAACAATTTTACAGAAACAAAAAGGATTAGAAGAGAGTACTATGAACAGTTGTACACCAACAAACTGGATAACCTAGATGAAATGCACAAATTGTTAGAAGCACACAACCTGTCAAGACTGAATCAGGAGGAAATGGAAAATCTGAATTGATCTATAACTATCAAGAAGATTGAATCAGTGATCAAAACCCTCCCAACAAAGAAAAGCCCTGGACTAGGTGGTTTTGCTGGTGAATTCTATCCAAGAAAATACTTTTTGTGAGGTCTCTGACAATGTAAACAATTTAAGTTGACTAAAATCACATCAGCACCACTCTGGCAATTCAGTCTTACTCAGTCTTCTGAAAGAAATACTGCTTCAGCCAAGGAGGGGTGATCCACTTGCCAGGTGTCTTAGTCTGTTCATGCTGCTCTAACAAAATATCATAAACTGCGTGGCTTGTAAACAACAGAAACTTATTTCTCATAGTTCTGGAGGCTGGGAAGTCCAGATTAAGGTGTTAGGATGTTTGGTGTCTGGAGAGGGCCTGCTTCCTGGTCCATAGATGGCTGTCTTTTCTCTGTGTCCTCAATGGTAAGGACAGGCTGCTCTCTGGGGTCTCTTTTATAAGAGTACTAATCCCATTCATGAGGGTGGAGCCCTCCCAAAGGCCCCAGCTCCGAGCATCATCACATTGGGGATTAGGTTTCAACATATGAATTTTGAGGGGACACAAAAATTCCATCTGTAGAACCACCCTATTCTCCTGGAACCTAGATGTGAGGTCCCGGGACACCTCAATAGGCATGAGTCCCAGGGCTCCTTGGGTAGAGGACCATTGAGCTCTGCAAAGGGGATAAAGGGGGACCTTGGCCATGCAGTTTTGTCCAGGCTTGGACACCCTTCCAGGATGACACTGCTGGCCCTGACTGGTCCTGAGCACTGGAAGGGGCTCAGAAAATTTCAAGGAAAGCATTCCAGAGTGTGGAGAGTGCTCTGTACCCCCTGAGGTTCAGGGTCCAAGGCAGGAACCAGGCCACGAGCCTTTCCTCCTTGTGTCCTAAATGATAAGGAGCCCTCACTTATTTTTCCGTCCTTTGAAAATGTCTTCTCTGGACTATTCCATGCTCTGTTTGTAAAGATTCACCCTAGATCCATAGTGAAATTAGACTATCTGAAAAAGAAATTTTGTCCAAGACTGGAGTTATTGCTATTAGAGAAAGTCAGAGCCTAGGGTGTAGGTCAGAATTAGCTAGCCCCCAATGATCTTCATTCTGGTGTCTCAAACCTCTAGGAGCCCTCACCTGATTGCCAGTAGTTTGAAAACAACTGCTCTGGACTCTCCAGTGCTCTGTTTCTGAAGATTTCCCTGGATCCGTGATGAGTTTTGTGTCCAGTATGGATACAAAGTTCTGTGGGAGTCCCCAGGAGAGCAGGACAGACATGGGAGTTCTGAGAAGGATGAGAGGAGTTTATCAGGTGACATAAGTGGAGGAGGGCATTTGAATCTCAGGGCACACCTATGCAGAGGCACAGGGACCCCAGATCACCTGGGGAGTGGTGACTATTCTGGTGCATGTGGAGTGGTGGCATTTATTGAATACCTAGCCTGCCCCTGTAATTTGCTAAGTGTCATGTGGAATATATGTTCTTTTTTTCTTCTGTATGGAATGGTCATGACTGGCATATGAGTTTTCCTGATTTCACTCCAATTGTCCAAATGGTCTGGGGTCCCAGAATTATTGTTGTGTCTTATCTCTGGCTGCTATTACAAAAATACCATAGACTGATTGGTTTATAAACAACAGAAATTTATTTCTCAGAGTTTTGGAGGCTGAGAAGTCCAAGATCAGGGTGCCAGCATGGTCAGATTCTGGTGAGGAGCCTCTTCTGTTTGCAGACTACCGACTTCTCATTGTATCCTCATATGATGGAGAGCAGAGAGGGGAAGCAAGCTCTCTTGTGATTCTTATAAGGGCACTAATCTTATCCGTGAAGGCTCCACCCTCATGACCTCATCTCATCCTAATTACCTCCCAAAGGCCCTACCTCCTAATACCATCACATGGCAGGGGAGGGGTCAACATATGAATTTTGGAGGGTCACAATCTTCAATCCATAACAATTGCTTACATGTGATCTGGAATTTACAGAGATAGAAGCGGCATCCACAGTCTACAGCTGAGTCTCTGCAGGATGCTGGTCCACCAGTGGACAGGAATATTCTGACCCCTTTATAACCTTTCCTAGTGTTGTGGTTACTACCTATGATGGGACTCTGCTCTCAACTGTTTCTGGGCCATCTATGGCACAGCAGTGATGTCAGTAGACCTTAAAGGGACAGAGCTAATGAATTCAGAATACTTAGACTAAAGTAGATGTTTTGTATATAAGAATTTTACCTCATTGAAAATATGTGGATACCTGACAGGAAAAGAGCGCAGTGACTTGGGACTCCTTGCTTAAGATCTGTGGCTAGAATTTGTGAATCTAATTCATCCTTGCAAGAAGGAAAAATTATCATCATGGCATATTGCTGGATGTCCTTAGACCCCAACTTAGAATTTTCCCAAAGGATTTCCCAATTAAAGGCAGTAACTAATTTAGATAAAAGTTGAAATTATTAAAATAAAAGTAAAAGTAGAATTAATATGTAAAACTAAAACTTGGTTCACTGAGATGATCAAAAACTCAGGCTCCCCTCAGGGGCTTATGTAAGGAAAGGAGAGAGAAAACAAGTAATACAATATTAGGGATTAGCAAGGACATTTAAACGCAGATAAAGATGAGATTAAACAATTAGAAAAGGATCATATAATACTATGGCAAACAATTCAAAAATTTAGTAAGAGTAGAAATTATTATAGTCTCAGCTCAAAATCTATCCAACAAAGTCATTTCATACCTGTACCCTTACCGTGGTGTTTAGTGGAATATAGACAGCAAAAGGTTTTGCTGGGTTTGCCTCTCAATACAGAACGGGCTGTCTCTCCTGCTCAGGTCCTATTCTAATGGCTCTGTCTGTTTTACAGAAAAAGATTTCCGCTTGGAAATTGAACAGCTCCTGGGAAGATGGACATCTGTACTGATTTGCAAACTAACTATGCTGACCTGGTTCTGGATGTGGGAAGAGTCACTCTTGGGGAGAAGAATAGAAATAAAATGAAAGATCGTCAACTGAGAAAAAAGCAGAATGATAAAATCTCACGAGCTGTGTGTGCTGAACTGAATTCTGGAGGGGGCGTGATCAAGGCCGAAATTGAGAATGAAAACTATAGTTTCAAAACTGATGGAATAGGATTAGATTTGGAAAATTCTTTTGGGAATTTGCTTCCGTGCGTTGGTAAATACCTGGACTTCATGCAGCAAGATAATTACTTTCTGATTTTTGTCAAATCATGGAGCTCAGAAATCCCTGGTCTGAAAATTGTCACCTTGAGCTCCAATTTGTACAAAAGAGATATAACATCTGCAAAAGTCATGGATCCCATTGCTGCACTGGAGTTCCTCAAAGACAGGAAGGAAAGAGGAGAGGTATTGTCTCCAAAACCGTTATCGCCGCCAAAGAGGTTGTGTTTTGGTGTACAAGAAGAAAGTAACATAGAGGCCGCAGCTGCTGACTTTTTTAACAGGACGGAACTTAGGTATAAAGAAAAACTCACTTTTACTGAATCCACGCATGTTGAAATGAAACAGTTCTCGACAGAAAAGTGGTTTCAACGCATTAAAGAGATTCTCCCTCAGTATGTTTCTGCATTTGCAAATACTGATGGGGGATATTTGTTTATTGGTGTAAGTGAAGATAAACAAGTGATTGGCCTTAGAGCAGAATCAAGTGATCTTGACAAGTGGAAAGGAGAAATAGAAACATCCATTAGGAAGTTGCCTGTCTATCACTTCTGTGGGAGGAATAGGGAGATAAAATACTCACACAAATTCCTTGGAGTATATGATGAAGGACATCTTTGTGGGTATGTTTGTGCTCTCAAAATACAGCGATTCTGCTGTGCCGTGTTTGCTAAAGAGCCGGACTCCTGGCATGTGGAAGACAACCGTGTGAGGCAGATGACCGTGAATGAATGGATCCGGTTCATGGTGGATGCTGAACCAAGTGAGGAAGGACCACGTAAGGAATTTCTGATCTTTAGAAATAAGGCTACATTTGGCTAGGGTGGCAGGAAGGTTTTTTCTTTGGGATTTGGGGCAAGATCAGTAATCCTCAGATTTCAATACCTAATTTACGAATCTCTGGTGGATGCAATCAGGAGTTTACTATCTCTTGTTTTCTTCTGCTCGCTTAGAACATAGCTATTCCATACAGAAAGCACATTATCTTCTTTCAGTAATACTACCGGTGCAAAGATCCAATTAGCCCTGTTTTTCTTCCCTACCACCTCTTTATACACTTTCAAAGAAAGCCTGTTCACTCCTCCTCCTTTTTCTTTCTGATCTCAGTCTCAGTAACTGAAAAAAAATTTCTTTTTGTTTTTTTGTGGGGAAGATTGGCCCTGGGCTGACATCTGTGCCAGTGGTCCCCTCTTTTGTATGTGGGTCGCTGCCACAGCATGGCTTGATGAGTGCCGTAGGTCTGCACCCAGGATCTGAACCAATGCATCCCGGGCTGCTGAAGCACAGCGTGCAAACTTAACCACTGAGCCAGCCCCAACCATTTCTTTCTTTCAGGAATACTTGCCTCTTTTGTTTACTTGCTCTTTCATCTTTCCACTTATTTCCCTTAAAACCTCTTCCTCTCCTGTTTTTTCCATTTGTGAGGCAAAATGTAACCCTAAATTGGACTAACGAAAGAAAAATGTTGGTATTTTATCTTATTTTGGAAAAGGAAAGCCTCAAATGAAATTATACCAGCACTAGCAACTTCTAAAATCTCTGAAAACACAAGCTTCTTCCTTAGAATCTGCACAAAACTCAGCTCTCCGTCACTAGCCATCACATCTTCTAATTCTAATTGCTTGTAAAATGAACCCAGTTATATGGTAAGGTATTCAATTACTATTAAAACATTTTTCCCATTAATTTTCATTCCAGGTAGAGTATGTTTCAGCAGCATCAAGGATTAAATTTACAATTTGTGTCTGACCTAGGAATCTAACCGCAATGTCTAATAACAATATTTCTATTGGGAAAATGGGGTTCTTCTAAGCAGACGTTCGATCAACTATGCTTTAGTTAGTTGGGGCTCTCCTCTGTGGCAAATTAAGAATGTCTTTTTGTTTTTTTAAGATTTTTCCAGCTTATTTGAAGAGATGGGGCTTCAGCGAAGTAGGTTGTCACCAATTCCCCGGAGTCAGCCTGTTGATAATTGTAAGCATTTGGAAAGTTGGAAGCAGAGATGTCACCTTCCAGGTAGTTTTATTCTGGCTTCTTTGGACTTATTGGTGTGAATGTGTTCAAGCCTCCTTCTCTTTAGATCAGCTTTATCTTGAAATTTTTTTTCTTCTTCTCCCCAAAACCCGCCAGTACATAGCCATATATTCTAGTTTAGGTCCCTCTAGCTGTGCCATATGGGACGCTGCCCCAGCACGGCCCAATGAGCAGTGCTAGGTCCGCGCCCAGGATCCGAACCGGCGAAACCCTGGGCCTCCGAAGCAGAACGTGCAAACCCAACCACTCGGCCACGGGGCCGGCCCTCAGATTTTATCTTGAAATTTGTCATCAAAGCACATTCTGGTGTTTATGGGAATATTTAAGTGTTTTTAGTCATTGATTATGTCGAAGTATAATTCTATAGATTTTGATTAGAGTTTTCTTGGTGTAATAGGAACGCCTTTAATTGAAAGTAAGAGAAACTCAACTCAGTTTAGTTGAAACAAAAAAGGAAGTATATCATGTCAACTGGGAAGTCTAGATTGGGGCCACATGGCTATATTCAATTACTGAGGAAATGCCATCAGTTCTCCCCATCTCTGATTTATCTGTTTTTGTTGTTACTGTTTATGGGCAACATGTTTTCTACTATATGAACAGTGTTACCTTGAATACTCTTGTTTCGTCTTCTAGTACATATCTGCAAGTTTCTCTTGAGTGCATACCTAGAAGTGGAATTGGTGGGTCAGGAGGCATGTGAATATTCAAGTAATAAGGAAATGCCAAATTGTTTTCCAGAGTAGATGGGTCACTTTGCTCCCATCAACAATATATTAGGAATGCCACGTCTTCTGCAGTTGTCAGACTTCTCATCATCTTTCTTCTCCTCCTCTTTCTCACCCTCCTTCTTCCTAGTCAAAAGGTACAAATTGTATCTCTTTGTGCTGTGCATTTCCCTGATTGTTAATTTCGTTGAGCGCCTCTTTATATACTTATTGGGCATATGTATTTCATCTTCTATGAAATACCTATTCTGTCTTTTGCCCATTTTTCTATTAGGATTTTGTTTTTTTGCAATTGAGTTGTAGGAGTAATTTACAGATTCTAGATCCCAAATCCTCTTTTGATCATAGGTATTACAGAGTACAGATGTACTTTCCAAGTTTGTGGCTTCCATTTTCTGTTTTCTTAAGGCATACTATGATCATCAGTAGTTTCAAATTTTAGTATAATCAAACGTACCATATTTTAATTTTGTGGTTTAGTGCTCTTTGTGCCTGTTTAAGAGATCCTTTTCTACCTTAAGATTAGAATGGTATTTCCTTTCATTTTCTTCCAGAAGTTTCAAAGTTTTGCACATTACATTTAACATTTAAATCCTCAATCCATCTCAACAGACAGTGATGTAGGGGTGCTATTTCATTTATTCCATGTGGATAAACACTTTTCCACCTCCAGTTACTGAATAGTTCCACGTTCACTGACTCATTTGCTACCGCCTCCAGCATATTACTACATATATCCATGTAGAGCCCTGTTTCTGGAGTGTCTGTTACGTTCCCTTGGTCAGTTTGTCTATCCCTATGTACACGATACCGTCTTAAAATTGTAAGCTTATACTAAGTACCAGTATCTGGTAGAGTAAATCCCCCTACTTTTGTTCTTTTTCTTTGAGAGTGTCTTGGTAATTTTAGTCATTTAATCTATCATATAAATTTTAGAATCTGCTTAAGTGTGACAAAAAATCCTTTGGGGATTTTGATTGTAGTTACGATGAATCTCTAGATAGGTTTGGGAAGAGATGACGTATTTACATCAGTCAGTCTCTGTACTCTTGAACATAGGAAATCTCTCCACTTACTTATAAATTTCTGCATACAAGTTTTATACATCTTTTTTTATTTTTATTTTTTAAGTTAATTTTTATTGAGTTTATGATAGTTTACAACCTTGTGAAATTTCAGTTGTACATTATTGTTTTTCAGTCATGTTGTAGGTGCACCACTTCACCCTTTGTGCCCAGCCCCACCCCCCTTTCCCCTGGTAGCCACTAATCTGTTCTCTGTGTCCACATGTTTAAATTCCACATATGAGTGGAGTCATATGGAAATTGTCTTTCTCTATCTGGCTTACTTCACTTAACATAATTCCCTCAAGGTCCATCCATGTTGTTGTGAATGGGACGATTTTGTTCTTTTTTTATGGCTGAGTAGTATTCCATTGTATATATATACACCATATCTTCTTTATCCAATCATCAGTTGATGGGCACTTAGATTGCTTCCACATCTTGGCTATTGTAAATGCTGCTGCAATGAACATAGGGGTGCATGGGACTTTCGGAATTGCTGATTTCACGTTCTTTGGATAGATACCCAGTAGTGGGATAGCTGGGTCATATGGTATTTCTATTTTAAATTTTTTGAGAAATCTCCATACTGTTTTCCATAGTGGCTGCACCACTTTGCATTCCCACCAGCAATGTATGAGGGTTCCTTTTTCTCCACAACCTCTCCAACATTTGTTATTTTTTGTTTTGGTTATTTTTGCCATTCTAATGGGTGTAAGGTGGTATCTTAGTGTAGTTTTGATTTGCATTTCCCCAATGATCAGTTATGATGAACATGTTTTCATGTGCCTATTGGCCATCCGTATTTCTTCTTTGGAGAAATGTCTGTTCATGTCCCCTGCCCATTTTTTGATCAGGTTGTTTGATTTTTCGTTGTTGAGTTGTGTGATTTCTTTATATATTATGAAGATTAACCCTTTGTCGAATATATGACTTGCAAATATTTTTTCCCATTTGGTGGGTTGTTTTGTTTAATCCTGTTTTCCCTTGCCTTGAAGAAGCTCTTTAGTCTGATGAAGTCCCATTTGTTTATTCTTTCTATTGTTTCCCTTGTCTGAGAAGACATGGTGTCTGAAGAGATCCTTTTGATACTGATGTCAAAGAGTGTACTGCCTACATTTTCTTCTAGAAGTCTTATGGTTTCAGGTCTTACCTTTAGGTTTTTGATCCATTTTGAGTTTATTTTTGTGAATGGTGAAAAAGAATGGTCAATTTTCATTTTTTTACATGTGGCTTTCCAGTTTTCCCAGCACCATTTGTTGAAAAGACTTTCTTTTCTGCATTGTATGCCCTCAGCTCCTTTGTCAAAGATTAGCTGTCCATAGATGTGTGGTTTTATTTCTGGGCTTTCCATTCTCTTCCATTGATCTGTGCACCTGTTTTTGTACCAGTACCATGCTGTTTTGATTACTGTAGCTTTCTAGTATGTTTTGAAGTCAGGGATTGTGATGCCTCCAGCTTTGTTCTTTTTTCTCAGGATTGCTTTAGCAATTCTGGATATTTTGTTGCCCCACATGAATTTTAGGATTCTTTGTTCTCTTTCTGTAAAGAACGTCCTTGAGATTCAGATTGGGACTGCATTGAATCTGTAGATTGCTTTAGGTAGTGTGGACATTATAACTATGTTTATTCTTACAATCCACATGCATAGAATTTCCTTCCATCTCTTTATGTCGTCATCAATTTCTTTCAGGAAAGCCTTGTAATTTTCGTTGTATAAGTCTTTGACTTCCTTAGTTAAATTCACCCCCGAGGTATTTTATTCTGTTTGTTGCGATTGTGAATGGTATTGTGTTCTTGAGTTCTTTTTCTGTTAGTTCGTTATTAGAGTATAGAACTGCTACTGACTTATGTATGTTGATTTTATACCCGGCAACTTTGCTGTAGTTGTTGATTACTTCTAAAAGTTTTCTGAAGCATTCTTTAGGGTTTTCTATATATAAGATCATGCCGTCTGCAACCAGCAAGAGTTTCACTTCTTCACTCCCTATTTGGATTCCTTTTATTCCTTTCTCTTGCCTAATTGCTCTGACCAAAACCTCCAGTACTATGTTGAATAAGAGTGGTGATAGTGGGCATCCTTGTCTCACTCCTGTTTTCAGGGGATGGTGCTCAGTTTTTGCCCATTGAGTATGATGTTGGCTGTGGGTTTGTTGTATATGGCCTTTATTATGTTGAGGTAATTTCCTTCTATCTCCGTTTTGTGCAGAGTTTTTATCATAAATGGCTGTTGGATCTTGTCAAATGCTTTCTCTGCATCTATTGAGATGATCATGTGATTTTTATTCCTCAATTTGTTGATGTGGTGTATCACATTGATTGATTTGTGGATGTTGAACCATCCCTGTGTCCCTGGTATGAACCCCACTTGATCATGATGTATGATCCTTTTGATGAATTGCTGAATTCAGGTTGCCAAAATTTTGTTGAAAATTTTTGCATGTATCTTCATCAGTGATATTGACTTGTAGTTCTTTTTCATGCTGTCCCTGTCAGGCTTTGGTATTAGCGTGATGTTGGCCTTGTAGAATGTGTTAGGAAGTGTTCCATCCTCCCTAATTTTTCGGAATAGCTTGAAAAGGATAGGTATTAAATCCTCTCTGAAAGTTTGGTAGAATTCCCCAGGAAAGCCATCTGGTCCTGGGGTTTTATTCTTTGGGATGTTTTTGATTGCTGTTTCAGTCTCTCTCCTTGTGATTGGTCTGTTCAGATTATCTGCTTCTTCTTGACTTAGCTTTGGGAGATTGTAAGAGTCTAAGAATTTATCCACTTCCTCTAGGTTATCCATTCTATTGGCATATAGTTTTTCATAGTATTCTCTTATAATCCATTGTATTTCTGTTGTTATTTCTCCTCTTTCATTTCTGATTTTGTTTATTTGAGCTTTCTCTCTTTTTTTCCTTGTAAGTCTGGCTAGGGGTTTGTCAGTTTTATTTATCTCCTCAAAGAACCAGCTCTTTGTTTCATTGATCCTTTCTACTGCCTTTTTTGTTTCAATAGCATTTATGTCTGCTCTGATTTTTATTATTTCTCTCCTTCTGCTGACTTTGGGCTTTGTTTGTTCTTCTTTCTCTAATTCAGTTAGGTGTAATTTGAGATTGCTTATTTGGGATTTTTCTTGTTTGTTAAGGTGTGCCTGTATTGCAATGAATTTCCCTCCTAATACAGCTTTTGCTGTATCCCATATGAGTTGGTATGGCATGTTATCATTTTCATTTGTCTCCAGGTATTTGTTCATTTCTTCTTTAATTTCTTCAATGATCCATTGCTTGTTCAATAGCATATTGTTTAGTCTCACATCTTTGTCTCTTTCTCAGCTTTTTTCTTGTAATTAATTTCTAGCTTTATAGCATTATGATTGGAGAAGATGCTTGTTATTATTTCAACTTTTTAAAATTTATAGTGGCTTGCCTTGTTTCCCAACATATGGTCTATCCTTGAGAATGTTCCATGCTCACTTCAGAAGAATGTGGATTCTGCTGTTTTTGGATGGAGTGTTCTATATATGTCTAAGTCCACCTGTTTTAGCTTTTTGTTTAATTCCACTGTTTCTTTGTTGATTTTCTGTCTGGATGATCTGTCCAATGATGTGAGTAGGGTGTTGAGGTCCCCTCCTATTATTGTGTTATTTTTGATATCTTCTTTTAGGTTTGTTAATAGTTGCTTTATGAACTTTGGTGCTCTTGTGTTGGGTGCATAGATATTTATAAGCGTTATTTCTTCTTGATGTAGAGTCCCTTTGATCATTATATACTGACCCTCTGTGTCTCTCTTTACCTTCGTTATCTTGAAGTCTACTTTGTCTGATATAAGTATTGCAACACCTGCTCTCTTTTGTTTGCCATTAGCTTGGAGTATCGTCTTCCACCCTTTCACTCTGAGCCTGTATTTGTCATTGGAGCTGAGATGTGTTTCCTGGAGGCAACAAATTGTTGGATCTTGTTCTTTAATACATCTTGCCATTCTGTGTCTTTTTATTGGATAATTCAATCCTGTTACATTGGGGGTGATTATTGATGTCTGAGGGCTTAATGCTGCCATTCTGTCACTTGTTTTGTGGTTTTCCTGCATTTCCTTTGTTTCTCGTCCTGTGTGTTTTAGCTTACCCATTGACTTCTGCAATTTCTTATGCTGGGTTTCTTTGCTTTTTCCTTATTTATTTTTTGTGTATCTGTTTTGTTTTTTAGTTTAGTGGCTACCCTGAAGTTTGTATTCAGAATGTCGTGCATAACATGGTCCATTTTCTGGTGGCCTCTTATTTCCTTAGCCTAAACTGATTCACTCCCTTTCCTCCTCCCCTCCTAAGTTATTCTCATATCTTATTCCAACTTGTGTTGTGAGTTTGTGGTTAAAGTGATGATTGTCTTTGTTTTTGGTCTCTTCCTTCTCTTTATCTTACGGCTAGTCTTGAATATTTGCTATCCTATTCTGATTCTATCTGTTTGTCTCCTACTCTGTGTTTTGTGAGCCCTTTCTCCCTTTTTTTCTTTTTTCAGGTATGAGGGCCTTTTTGAGGATTTCTTGTAGGGGGCATCTCGTGGCTATGAAGTCTCTTAGCTTTTTTTTTTTTGTCTGGAAAGGATTTAATTTAGCTCCCTCATATCTGAAGGATATTTTTGCTGGATAGAGTATTTTTGGCTGAAGATTTTTATCTTTTAAAGTTTTGAATATGTCATTCCAATTTCTCCTAGCTTGTAAGGTTTCTGTGGAGAAATCCACTGAAAGTCTGATAGGGGTTCCTTTGTAGCTTATTTTCTTCTGCCTTGCTGCCCTGAGTATTCTTTCTTTGTCATTCATTTTTGCCAGTTTTACTACTATATGCCTTGCAGTAGGTCTTTTTACATTCATATATCTAGGAGATCTGAAAGCTTCCTCCACACACATTTCCCTCTCATTCCCTAGATTTGGGAAGTGCTCTGCTATTATTTCTTTGAGCATGCTTTCTGCTCCATTCTCCTTTTCTTCACCTTCAGGGATACCTATAATTCTTATGTTGCATTTCTTCATTGAGTCGGATATTTTTGGAGATTTTCTTCATTTCTTGTTAGTCTTAGTTCTCTCTCTTCCTCTGTCTGGAGCCATTCAACCTGTCTATCTTCAATTATGCTGATTTGCTCCTCTATGGTGTCCATATGGGCATTCAGGGAATCCGTATTTTGTTTTATCTGATCCATTGTATTTTTCATCTCTAGTATTTCTGATTGATTCTTCTTTGTAGTTTCAATCTCTTTTGTGATGTTACTCCAGAACTCGTTGAATTGTTTCTCTATATTTTCTTTTACCTTATTGAATTTTTTGACAATAGCTATTCTGAATTCATTGTCATTTAGTTTACTTATTTCCAAGTCCTCAGGACATAATTCTGTGTTTTTATTGTTTTTCTTCTGGTCTGGAGCTTTTATGAATTGTTTGATGCTAGAATGATTTTTTCGCATAGTGATATTATTTGGCTGCAGTTACAGCCTGTTGCCACTGGATGGGGGTCGAGAGCCACATATTCTGAGCCCTCCACCTTCAGCCGAGGATGGCAGGCCCAGGTGGGTAGTGGGGCAGGGGGCACTTTCTCTTGCTTGCAGACCCAGGTTTCCCAATCAGCTCTTGATATCTGGTTTCCTGGGGCCTTGGCTTGATGGGGTCACCCCACACAAAAGCTTTTGCCCTGTTAGAGGGCTTCCTTCTAGGCTGCAAGGGCGCTAGGGAGTCCTGGGTGATCCCACAGATGCACAGCCCCTCCCCCGCTCCTTCCCTCACCCGCAGCAGCAATCCCAGTCTCTAGAGGCGGGAGCAAAGTTCTCTCTTACCTCGTTCCAGCTCCTCCGAGGAGGGCTCCAGCCTCTCCACCCTCCATTGTTTGGCTGCTGTGGGTCTTGAAGGATTCCTATCCTATTAGGATATTTTTTGTTGGAATATGGTTGCTCCTTTTTGTTGTACTTTGGAGGGGAGAGAGTCCCAGGCAAGCTCACACCACCATGATGCTGATGTCACTCAAGTTTTGTACGTCTTCTGTTAAATTTATTGTTACGTCTTTTGTTACTAGGTTCTTTTAATATTTGTTGTTGTAAATGATGTTTTTCTTTAAAAGGTACATTTTCTTAGTGTTTATTTCTGGCGTGTAGAAATGCTGTTGATTTTATATTAGACCACCTCAGTAGACTTTCTTTTTATTTTTAATACTTTTCCTATAGATTATTATTATTTTTTTTGAGGAAGACTAGCCCTGAGCTAACATCTGCTGTCAATCCTCCTCTTTTTGCTGAGGAAGACTGGCCCTGAGCTAACACCTGTGCCCGTCTTCCTCTACTTTATATGTGGGATGCCTACCACAGCATGGCTTGCCAAATGGTGCCATGTCTGCACCCGGGATCCAAACCTGTGAACCCTGGGCCGCCAAAGTGGAATGTGTGCACTTAACCACTGCGCCACCAGGCTGGACTCCTATAGATACTTTTTATATTCTTTGTAAACACTTATACTGATTATAAAATATTTTGTCTCCTTCTGCTTTTAATTTTTATGCTTTATGCTTTAAATTTTTTCCCCAATCTTTATGCTTTTAATTTTTTCTTGTCTTAATGAACCAATGAGGACTTTCACTATAATTCTGAATGGAAATGGTCTCATTTTGAATCTTTATACTTCTGTGGCTTTCTCATTTAAATTGAGGTTTGCTTTAGGTATTTTTGAATAAAGCATTTATCAGCTTAAGGATGTTCAATGATATTCGTAGTTCACTAAATGCCTTTTCTTTCTATTATGAATGAATATTGAATTTTATCAAGCACATTTTTTATTTCTGTTGACGTGATCATATGTTTATCCCTTTAATTTGTTAATTGACAAATGATATGTTACTGTTTTATATTAAACCATTTTTGCATTCCTGTAACAAATCCAAATGGATATTGGAGTATAATCTCTTTTATACACTTTTATTCAATTTGCTAATATTTCATTCGGAATTTTTGCATCTAAGTCCATGAGCTAGTAATTCAAGGGCTAGTAATGGTCCTCTTTCTTTCTTTGTCTAATGTTTGTATCAAAATAACCATGGAATCAAAATGAGTTGGGGATTATTTCTTCTTTTTCTATCCTGTCAAAAAATTTGTATAAGATTAGAATGATATGTTGCTTGAAATTTGATAGAACTTGCCTGTAAAACTGTCTGGGCCCTTTGTGAGAAGATGTTAACTGTTTCTAGTTCTTTAGTAATTAAAGGATTACCCACGTTTTCTATTTCCTCTTGAGTTAATTTTGGTAAATTATATTTTTTAGGAATCTTAATTTCAGTAGCTAGCATTTCAGTGTCAGTCTGACTTATCTTTCACATTCTTATTTTCAGTTTGTTTATTCTTACTTTCTTATGAGAACAAAGCAGATTGGTTTCAAAAATTTACTTGTTTTGTGAGGTAAATGCTTTTTAAACAGTATGCTTTTCCTAGGTATCTTCGGTGTTAATTTTCTGTCTTGTATTCTGCTCTAAAATATTTTCACTAACCCCTTTAGTAGAAAATGTGGTATTTAGGGCCTATTACATAAAATACTATTAGGTCAAAGGGATTCAGAATGCCCCAAACTAGCCCAAACTGGAGCTCCCCTTCCTTAGAAATTCCTGAGAGAGAGATGAACACAATAGACAATGATACCTTTTGTGGTCTGGGCTGGAACCGGTGACTTACACTGTCTGCATGGAACCTTTCCCTTGACCCAAGCTAAATTTCCTCTAAGTTACAGGAAGTTTCTAGAACCTAAGTGCTCACTTTAATTGCTGAATATTTATTGTTAAAGTTTATTCCTAGTAATTGCGAGTCTTATTGCTTCTGGAATGAAATTATTTTATTATATTTTTGACTGTGAATTACTGTTATATAGGAAAATGTTACCATTAATATTTTTATTATATCAAACCGTTCTTCTAATAATTAGAATAGTTTTTCAGTTATTTCTCCTGGTTTTGTAGTCACACCGTAATAAAGTTAATTTGGCTCATTCTCTTCCAGTAGTTATGTTATTTCTTTTCTTTAGATAATGCTTTTCTAAGATTGTAAAATATGACTACAGAAACATATATAAAACAAAAAGAAACAGTATAATGAAATAGTTGTGTGCAAACAGCTGTATGTCTACCACACAAATCAGAAAATAGATCGTTGATAGCACCCTAAAAATCTATGTATTCTGTATTCTTTCCCAGTCACACGCCCACCATGGATTACCTCTGTCCTGATTTTATGGTAATCACGTTTTCACTGTTCTTTGTAATTTTATCTTCTATGTGTTCATCACTAAAAATACAACTTTGTTTTGCTTATTTTTGAACTAATTAAAATGGAACTGTGCTGTATATATTGGTTTTGTGGTGCTGCTTCATTCAAAATTATGCTTGTCAGATGTTGCCTATAGTTCTTTAATTTTCCTTGCAATAAAATATTCCTGTGTGAACACACAATTTATTTATATATTCTATTACTGTGTTGATTTGAGTCATATCCAGTTTGATCTATTGTGAAGAATGCTGCTTCAAACACCCTGTGGGCATTTGCATGAGTTTTTCCTGAGCACATCCCGAGAAGTGGAATTGTTGGGTCAAGGATATTTGTATCTTTAACTTCAGTAGATAATGCCACAGTGTTTCTAAATTTACACACCCACTCAATCTCCACATCCTTGGTCACACAAAATAGGCAACATTTAAAAAAATTTTAATCTAGAAGTATCTTATTGTGAGGTGACTTTGCATTTATGTTTTTCTTTGGTTACTAATGAAGTTGAGAAGTTTCTTATGTGTTTATTGATCACTGGAGATTCCTTCTCTAGGAAATGTTGCTTAAAGCATTTTTCTTTCAGTTTGACATTTTTTCCTTACTGATTTGTAGAAATTTTTTTAAAAATCTAGATACAAGTCTTCTATTTGTTATTTATGTTGCAAATATCTTCTCCCACTGTGTGACTTTTCCTACTCTCCATATGGTGTCTTTTGATGAAAAGTAATTCTTAATTTTCATGAAGTCATATTTATCATTTTTTCCTGGAGTTTTCTTTGTGGAGATATTTTTGATTGCTGAATGGATTTTCTTTAAAGATTATAGTATTACTCAGTTGTTTTATTTCTTTTTTAGTCAATTTTGGCAAGTTATAATTTTCTAGAAATGTGTGTCTTCTAAATTTTCAAATTCAGTCACATAAAATTATTCATTGTAATCTCTTATAATTTTTCATGTCTGCAGAATCTGTAGTGATGTCCATTTTGCATTCCTGATACTGGTTGTTTGTACTTTTTCTATTTTTAAATTCTGGACCAGTTTTGCTGGAAGGTTGACATATTTTTTCCAAGAACTAACTTTAGACTTTATTAATTGTCCCTATTGTATGTTTGCTTCCTGTTAAAATTAGTTTTTGCTCTTATTTGTATTATGTCCTATTTTATTTGGGTTTATTTTGCTGTTCTTTTTCTTGTTTCTTGAGATGATGCTTAACTCAATATTAATTCCTTTTTTTTCTAATATAAGCACTTAAAATACTCATCTTTATGCCCCATTATTAAATGCAATTTTTTGGTTAAAGTATAACATATATATAGGAAAGTGCAGAAACCATACACACTTGATAAATTTTCACAGAGTGAACACACCCCTGTAAATTAATATCCATATAAAAAAAAAGCCTTTATTTATTTTATGAGGAACATTCACCCCAAGCTAACATCCATTGCCAATCTTCCTGGTTTTTTTTTTTTTTTTTTTTTTTTGCTTGTGGAAGATTAGCCATGAGCTAACATCTATGCCAATCTTTCTTTATTTTTTGGATGTGGGATGCCTCCACAGCATGGCTGATGAGTGGAGTAGGTCCATGCCCAGAATCTGAACCTGTGAACCCAGGCCACCAGAGCAGAGCGCGTGGAACTTAAATCCCTGGGCCATGGGGCTGGCTCCCCACAGCACCATTTACTGAAGAAACTTTCGTTTCTCCATTGTATTTTCTTGGCTCCCTTGTTGAAAATTAGCTGTCCATAGATGTGTGAGGTTATTTCTGGGCTCTCAATTCTGTTCCATTGATCTGTGTGTCTGTTTTTGTGCCAGTACCATGCTGTTTTGATTACTGTAGCTTTGTAGTATATTTTGGAATCAGAGAGTGTGGTACCTCCAGCTTTATTCTTTTTTCTCAGGATGCCTTTGGCTATTTGGGGTCTTTTGTTGTTCCATGTACATTTTAGGATTCTTTGTTCTATTTCTGTGAAAAATGTCATTGGAGCTCTGATAGGGATTGCATTGAATCTGTGGATTGCTTTAGGAAGTATGGATATTTTAACTGTGTTATTTCTTCCAGTTTATGAGCACAGAATATCTTTTTGTTTCTTTGTGTATTTTTTTATTTCTTTCAACACTTTTATAGTTTTCAATATATAGGTCTTTACTTCCTTGATTAAATTTATTCCTAAGTATTTTATTCTTTTGGTTGCAATTATAAATGGGATTGTATTCTTCATTTCTCTTTCTACTATCTTGTTGTTAGTGTATAGAAACACAAGTGATTTTTGTGTGTTGTTTTGTATCCTGCAACTTTACTTTATTCGTTTATTATTCTTAAAAGTTTTTTTGTGGATTCTTTAGGGTTTTCTATATATAAAATCATGTTATCTGCAAATAGTGACAATTTTACTTCTTCCTTTTTAATTTGGATCCCTTTAATTTCTTTCTCTTGCCTGATTGCTCTGGCTGGGACTTCCAATACTATGTTGAATAAGAGTGGTGACAGTGGGCATCCTTCTCTGGTTCCTGTTCTTAGAGGGATAGTTTTCAGTTTTTCACCATTGAGTATGATATTAGCTGTGGGTTTGTCATATATGGCCCTCATTATATTGAGATACTTTCCTTCTATACCCATTTTACTCAGAATTTTTATCATAAATGGATGCTATATCTTGTTGAATGCTTTCTCTGCATCCATTGAGATGATCATGTGATTTTTTTTCTTCATTTTGTTGATGTGGTATATCATGTTGATTGATTTGTGGATGTTGAACCATCCCTGCATCCCTGGAATACATCCCACTTGATCATGGTGTTTGGTCTTTTTAATTTATTGTTCTATTTGATTTGCTAGTATTTTTGTTGAGGATTTTTGCATTTATATTCATCGGTGATACTGGCCTGTAATTTTCTTTTTTTGTGTTGCCCTTATCTGGTTTCGGTATCAGGATAATGTTGGCCTCGTAGAATAAGTCAGGCAGCTGCCCTTCCTCTTCAACTTTTTGGAAGAGTTTGAGGAGAATAGGTATTAAGTCTTCTTTGAATGTTTAGTAGAAGTCACTGGGGAAGCCATTTGGTCCTGGAATTTTGTTTTTTGGGAGATTTTGATTACTGTTCCAATCGCCTTACTAGTGATCTAGCAATTCTCTATTTCTTCTTGATTGAGTTTTGGAAGGTTGTATGATTCTAAGAATTTATCCATTTCTTCTAGATTATCCAATTTGTTGGCATATAGCTTTTCATAATATTCTCTCAGAATCCTCTGTATTTGTGAGGTGTCCATTGTAATTTCTCCTCTTTTGTTTCTGATTTTGTTTGAGCCTTCTCTTTTTTTTTTCTTGGTGAGTCTAGCAAAGATTTGTCAGTTTTGTTTATTTTTTCAAAGAACCAGCTCTTAGTTTCATTGTTCTTTTCTATTGTTTTTTCATCTTTATTTCATTTATTTCTGCTCTGATTTTTATTATTTCCTTCCTTCTACTGATTTGGGGCTTTGATTTTTCTTCTTTTTCTGTTTCCTTTAGGTGTGCTGTTAGGTTGGTTATTTGTGATTTTTCTTGTTTCTTGAATTAGACCTATATTGCTATAAATGTCCCTCTTAGTACCGCTTTTGTTGTATCCCACAAATTTTGGCATGTTGTATTTTCATTTTCATTTATCTCCAGGTATTTTTTTATTTCTCCTTTGATTTCTGTGTTGGTCCAGGAGCTGTTCAGTAGCCCTTTATTTAATCTCCACATATTTGTGGCTTTTCCAGCTTTCTTCTTGTGGTTGCTTTCTAGTTTCCTATTTTTGTGGTGAAAAAAGATGCTTGGTATTATTTCAACCTTCTTAAGTTTATTGAGACTTGTTTTGTGGCCTAATATGTGGTCTATACTGGAGAATATTCCATGTGCATTTGAAAAGAATGTGTGTTCTGCAATTTTTGGGTGGAGTGTTCTGTATATATCTCCAAAGTCCATCTGATCTAATGTGTCATTTAAGGCAATGTTTCCTTATTGATCTTCTGTTTGGATGATCTATCCATTGTTATAAGTGGAGTGTTAAAGTCCCCTACTACTTTTGTGTTATTATCTATTTCTCCTTTTATGTCTGGTAATAATTGTTTTATATATTCAGGTGCTTCTGTGTTGGGTGCATAGACATTTATGAGTGTTGTGTCCTCTTGTTGGATTGTTCCTTTTATCATTATGTAGGGCCCTTCTTTGTTTCTTGTTACAGTCTTTGCTTTAATGTCCGTTTTGTTTAAAGTATTGCTACCCCAGCTTTGTTTTCATTGCCATTTGCATGAAGTATCTTATTCTGCCCCTTCACTTTCAGTTTGTGAGTGTCTTTAAAAGGTCTGAAGTGTTTCTCTTGCATGCAGCATATATGTGGATCTTGGGTTTTTTAATCCATTCATCCACCCTGTGTCTTTTGATTGGAGCATTTAGCCCATTGACATTTAAAGTAGTTATTCATAAGTATGTACTTGTTGCCATTTTGTTACCTTTTCCTGGGTATTTTAGTAGTTCTTCTCTGTTACTTTCTTCTTCTCTTGTTCTCTTCCCTTGTGATTTGATGGCTTTCTTAGTATTATGTTTGGGTTCCTTTCTTATTTTTTTGTGTATTTATTATAGGTGTCTGGTTTATGATTACCCTGAGGTTCATATATAATGATGTATGTAAATAGCAGTCTATATTATGTTGATGGTCTCTTAAGTTTGACCTTTTCTAAAAGATGTACACTTTTACTCCCCTCCCCCCACATTTTATGTTTTGATATTATATTTAACCTCCTTTTTGTGTGTGTGTGTATCCATTAGCCTCATCATGGAGATAGGTATTTTTAGTACTTTTATCTTTTGACTCTCATATTAGCTTTATAGGTGGTTGATCTGCTACCTTTACTGTATATTTGCCTTTACTAGTGACTTTTCTTCTTTGATAATTTTCTTATTCCTATTTGTGGTCTTTTCCACTAAAATAAGTCCTGTTAACATTTCATGTAAGGCTGGTTTGTTAGTGATAAACTCTTTTAGATTTTGCTTGTCTGGAAAACTCTTTACCTCTCTTTCCATTCTGAATGATAACCTTGCTGGGTAGAGTAAGCAAGCTATACTCAAAGTACTGAAAGGACTTTTACTTTCAGCACTTTGAGTATAGCTTGCCACTCCTTTCTAGCCTGTAAGGTTTCTGCTGAGAAGTCAGTTGATGGCCTTATGGGCTTTCCTTTGTATATAACTTGGTGCCTTTCTCCTGCAGCTTTTAGGATTCTCTCTTTATCGTTAATTTCTGACATTTTAGTTGTAATGTGTCTTGTTGTGTGCCTCTTTGAGTTCATCTTGTTTGGTGCTTTCTGTGCTTCCTGTACCTGGAAGTCTGTTTCCTTCCTTAGGTTAGGAAAGTTTTCAGCTATTGTTTCTTCAAATAGGTTCTCTGTCTCTCTCTTCTCCTTCTGGGACACCTAAATTATTCTCTTCTCCTTGTGGGACACAGTAATTTCAGGTGTTGGAAGGTGGGGCAGATCCCCTGTATGGCTGTTTGAGATGACCAATGCCACAAGTCAGCAGCTGACACACTCCACTGCCTGTGGGCCCACACACCCCACCAATGCAGTCCTGCCCTGCATGTATGCCCCACCCCACTGAGGCAGACCCACTCTCCCCACTGTAGAAGTCCCACACACCTGCCTGCACAGGCCCATGCGTTCCCTGTGTGAGCTGGATTAAATTGATGCTCTAGTGGGTGGAGCAAACCCCTGTTTTAACAAACCAGAGGAAAAAATCCAATGGTGTCTGCCAGCATCTGTGTCAGCACACCTGTGGTAGGTCACAATAATGGGTGCCTCCAGTGTCTCAGTCCCTGAGGAGGTGGGTCCAGCTGCCTCCTGCCTCTCTGAGATGCACTCAGATCTTATCAAGTGAGTCTCTTTTACCAAAGGAGTATGCACCTTTCTTGTGATTTTGTGCTGTTTTCTAGAATGAGTGAATCTGTGTGGATCTTTTAAGAGCAGGCTTTTCTTTCTCTTATGTGTGATAACTTTTCTGGGGGTATTCCTTATTGGTTTTAATAGCCAGCAAAGCCAGATATTATAGCACTCGTCTTAGTTGTGCTGAATTCAAAGGTTGCTTATTATGGCATAACTCTCCCGCTCAGATCCCCCAGTCCTCCAGGAAAATCTTTGTAACTTAAGATTGCTCCTAGCTATGAAGCGCTGCAGCTGGAATGCAGCTTTTTCCTTAGCAGAGGGGTATTTCCACTTCTTCCACCTCTGTCAGTATTTTCCCTTGTTGTGGGAGTTCTTTTTACCCAGTTTCCAGTTCTCTCGCACAGCTAATTGTTCCACAGGTAGTTGTAGATGTGTTGTGTCCATGGGAGGAGGTGAGTTCAGAGTTCTATGCCACCATCTTCCCAGCAATCCTCTCTGTTCATTTTTATTTAATCTTTTTTCTCTCTATTGTTTACAGTGTATAATTTTAATTTGTCTATCTTTAATTTCACTGATCCTTTCTTCTTCTATCTGTAATCTCCTGGTAAATGCATTCAGTTCATTTCTTCCATTTCAGTTATACTATTTTAGCTCTAGAATTTTCATTTGATTCTTCTTCACAGTTTCTTATTTCTGATGAGATTCCCCATCTGTTCATTAATTATGCATATCTTTTCTTGAAGTCCTTTAATATATTTATAGTAGCTGCTTTAACATCTTTGTATATCACAATAATGATATGTTTTAAAGGCTCTGGGATCAATCATGTTCCTCTAAAGAGTGATTATTGTTCTAATAGGCAGTGAACCTAGATGGGTTCAAATTCAAAACTCTGTGTCTTCTATCATGATAAGCAGCTAAAATTTCTTTTGAATTCTTTCAGATGTCAGCTGCTGCCTTTTTTCCCCCGGGATGTTCCCTGTGCATGTGTAGTTTAGTCCACAGCAATGATCTGTGTGAACTTTATATGTAGATTATGGGACGCACTCCCACTGCATCCCCTTCCCTTCTAATATTTCTTTTATAACTTTCCAACTGCTCTGCCAACCTTGATTTTGTCCTCTGACACCTCAAATAGTAAGGCTGTGTTTTTTGGCTCACTGAGCAGTGCACATACTACAGCATGCTCTTAGGAACAATGCTGCAAACTCAAAAATCTCTCCTGTTGCAGTTGTCTTTCAAGAATAGACTGTTTGGCTTATATCTTCTGCTTTGGTTATTCTTCAGTGTCTTTAAGTAGTTAAGTTTAAATATTTTGTCCAGATTTTATACTGTGTATGTGTGAGAGGGTTAGTCTGACTATTCTACTCTACCATTGCTAGAAGACAAAAACCTCTTATCTGTTTTTTATTTCTTTTTGCGTTTTTTGTATTAAATATTTTATTTTTCTGTTTTTCTCTCCTCTCAGATTTTAATTATACATTCTTCTATTATTATTTTCATGTTTATCCTAAGGATTACAGTGCACATTATTATTTAGTTATTTTACTTCTCTCCAAGTGATGAACTTCATATAACTTATTTTATTGTTTTAAAGCTGTCAGTAATACTTCTATTTGCCTAACATTTGTTCTTTCCAGTAAAATGTATTCATTCCTGAAGTTTAATGCTTCCTTTTGGGATAATTTTCCTTTAAGATGTAGAACTCTGATGTTTCGTGCTGTGTAGATCTTCTGGCAATGAATTCTCTCTCTCCCTTTCTGTTGTCTGGAAATGTTTTAATTTTGCTATTTTTGATACATGTAGAAGTTCACACTAACAAACTTTCTCTTTCAGGACTGTAAGATGTCATTATTACATTCTTCTGGCTTGTAGATTTTCTGTAGAAGAATCAGTCTTAAGTCTTATTGTTGCTTCCTTGAAGATAATGTGTCTTTTTCCCTCTGACTGCTTTTAAGATTTTTCAGCAATGAGATGCTTTTCCATTTATCTGTTGTCTTTAATTTCCTTCACCATAAATGGGAATAAACTAAAATCTTTTCCTCTAAGATCAAGTACAAGGCAAGAATGCTCTCTCTCACCACTTTCAACACAGCACTGGAAGTCCCAGGCAGAGCAGTTAGAGATTTTATAGTTTTCAGTGTACAAAAAGTCTTTCAGTTGTTTGATTAAACTTACTCCTAGGTATTTTATTCTTTTTGTTACTATTGTAAATTGGGTTGTTTTCTTAATTTCCTTTTCAGATAGTTTGTGTTAGTGTATAGAAATGCTACAGATTTTTGTACATTGATTTTGTATCCTGCAATGTTACTGAATGTGTTTGTTAGTTCTAACAGTTATTTTTTTTGTTGAGTCTTTGGGGTTTTCTACATATATGATCATGTCTTCTGAAAACATAATTTTACGTCTTTCTTTCTGATTTGGTTGCCTTTTATTTCCTCTTTTTTTTTTTTTTTTTTGGTCTAACTGCTCTGCCTAGGACTTCCAGTGCTGTGTTGAAAGTCGTGAGAGAGAGCATTCTTGCCTTGTACTTGATCTTAGAGGAAAAGCTTTTTAGTTTTTTCCCATTGATGTTGATGTTAACTGTGGCTTTTCATCTGTGGCTTTTATTGTGTTGAGATAAGCTCCTTTTATACCTATTTTGTTGAGAGGGTTTTTTTTTTTTTGTTATGAATAGATGTTAAGTTATGTCAAATGCTTTGTCTGCATCTACTGAGATGATCATATTGTTTTTATCTTTCATTCTGTTAATGTGGTATATCACATTGATTTGCGTGTGTTGAACCATCCTTGCATTCCTGGGATAAATCTCACTTAATCATGGCATATATTTCTTTTAATGTGCTTTTGAATTTGATTTGCTAGTATTTTATTAAAGATTTTTTGCGTTTTATATTAATTAGGGATATTTGCGCTGGTTTTCGTTTCTTGTGGTGTGTTTTTCTGGCTTTGGTATTAGGATGATGCTGGCTTCTTAAAATGACTTTGAAGTTGTTCCCTCTTCTTCTTCTTTTTTTTTTTTTTTGAAGAAGATTAGCGCTGAGCTAAGATCTGCTGTCAATCCTCCTCTTTTTGCTCAGGAAGACTGGCCCTGAGCTAACATCTGTGCCCATCTTCCTCTACTTTATATGTGGGACGCCTACCACAGCATGGCTTGCCAAGCAGTGCCATGTCTGCACCCAGGATCTGAACCAATGAACCCTGGACCGCTGAAGTGGAATGTGTGCACTTAACCACTGCCTCACCGAGCCAACCCCTTTTTTTCTGGAAGAGATTAAGAAGGGTTGGTATTAATTCTTCTTTGAATGTTTGATAGAATTCACACATGAAGCCATGTGGTCCCTGGCTTTTCTTTGTTGAGAGGCTTTTAATTATTCCTTCAATCTCTTTATTTGTTATTGGTCTGTTTAGGCTTTCTGTTTCTTCTTGATTCAGTCTTCATAGGTTGAATGTTTCTAGGAATTTATCTGTTTCTTCTAGTTTATCAAATTTGTTGGCATATAGTTGTTACTGATAGTCCCTTATGATCCTTTTTATATTTGAGGCATCTGTTGTAATGTCTCCTCTTTCATTTTTTATTTTATTTATTTGAGATTTCTCTTCTTTTTGTTAGTCTAGTTAAGGGTTGTCAATTTTGTTTATCCTTTTAAGAACTCAACTTTTAGTTTTGTTGAGTTTTTCCTGTTGTTTTTCTATTCTCTACTTGATTTAATTCTGCTCTAATCTTTATTATTTCCTTCCTTCTGATAACTTTGAGTTAACTTTGTTCTTTTTTGAATTCTTTTAGGTGTACAGTTAGGTCTTTTCTTTGAGATCTTTCTTCTTTTTTAATGTAGGCATTTATCACTATAAACATCCCTATTAATCGTGCTTTTGCTACAATCCATAAGTTTGGTATGTTGGGTTTTCATTTGTCTTGAGATATTTTTTAAATTCTCTTTTGATTTCTTCTTTGACCCAATGGTTGTTCAATAGTGTGTTGTTTAGTTTCCAAGTATTTGTGAAACGTCCCATTTTATTGTTGTTACTGATTTCTAGTTTAATTTCATTTTGGTCAGAAAGATACTTGCTATGATTTTGATCTTCTTAAATGTGTTAAGACTTGTCTTTTGACTTAACATGTGATCTTTCCTGGAGGATGTCCCATATGTACTTGAAAAGAACGTGTATTCTTCTGTTGTCAGGTGGGAAGTTCCGTATATGTCTGTTAAGTTCATTTGGTCTATAATGTTGTTCAAGTATGCTGCTTCCTTAATCTGGATGAGATCATTCAGAATGGAATATTGAAGTCTCATACTGTTATTTATTGCCTTCAGTTTCTCCACTCAGATCTCTCAATATTTGCTTTAAATACTTAGGTGTGGTGATGTTGGGTGTATATATATTTACAATTGCTACTTATTTCTGTTGAATTGACTGTTTTATCATTGTATAATTACCTTCTTGGTCTCTAAAGACTGTTTTAGACTTTAATTCTGTTTTATCTGATAGAGATATAACCAGTCCTGCTTTCTTTTAGGTACCATTATTATGGAATATCTTTTTCCATCTCTTCATTTTCAATATATGTGTGTCCTTGAATCTAAAGGGAGTTTCTCATGGACAGTATGTAGTTGGATCTTGGTTTTTAATCCATTCAGCTACTCTGTATTTTTTGAGTGGGAACATTAAACCATTTTCATTCAAAGTAACTATTGGTAGGGAAAGATTTATCATTGCCATTTTGTTAACTGTTTTCTGTTTTTTCTTTTTTTTCCTTTTCTCTTTCTGTTTTCCTGTGTGTGTGTGTGTGTGTGTGTGTGTGTGTGTGTGTGTGTGAGGGGGTTGTATTGTTGGACTTGATTCCTTTCTCTTTTTCTTTTTGTGCAACTTCTATAAGTATTTTCTTTGTTGTTACCGTAGGCCTCACATAAAACATTTTATAGTTATAACAGTCTATTTTAAGCTGATAAAAACTTAACTTCACTTATATGTAAAAACTCTACACTTTTACCTCTCCTCTCCCCACATTACATGCTGTTGATGTCACAGTTCACATCTATTTATATCGTGTATCCATTAACATAATTTAATCATAGTTATTTTTAATGCTTTTGTTTTTTAACTTTACTAAGTTAAAAGTGATTTATCCACTACCATTACAGTAATGTGATATTCTATTTTTGTCTATATGTTTACCTTTACCAAAGAGTTTTATACTTTTATATGCTTTTGTGTTGCTGTTTAGGCTCTTTTATTTTCAACTTGAATTTAGCATTACTTGTAAAGCAGGTCTAATAGTGATCAACTCCCTCAGCTTTTATTTGTATAAGAAAGTCTTTCTGTCCCCTTAATTTTTGAAGGACAGGTTTTATGGGTATAGTATTCTTGGTTGGTAGGTTTTTTTCTGTCAACATCTTAAATATATCATCCCACACTCCTCTGGCTTGCAAGGTTTCTGAAGAAAAATCCACCAAAAGTCTAATGACATTTCCTTTTATGTAACAGATGGCTTTTCTCTTACTGCTTTCAAAATTCTCCTTTTGTCTGTAACTTTTGACAATTTGATTATAACATATCTTGGTGTGGGTCTCTTTTTTATTTTTTGAGGAAGATTAGCCCTGAGCTAACATCCGCACCCAATCCTCCCCTTTTCGCTGAGGAAGATTGATCCTGAGCTAACATCTGCACCCATCTCCCTCTACTTTACATGTGGGATGCTTGCCACAGCATGGCTTGCTAAGCAGTGCATAGGTCCATGCCTGGGATCCAAACCAGCGAAGCCTAGGCTGCCCAAGCAGAGCACACAAACTTAACCGCTACACCACTGGCCAGGCCTTTGGTGTGGGTCTCTTTTGATTCAACTTATCTGTTGCCCTTTGAGCTTCCTAGATCTGGATGTCTCTTTCTTTGCTCAAATTCAGGAAGTTTTCAGCCATTATTTCTTTGCATAAGCTTTCTTCCCTTTTCTCTCTCTCTTCTCCTTCTGGGATTCCCATAATGCATATACTAGTCTATTTCATGGTGTCCCATAAGTTCCTTAAGCTAACTTCTGTTCCTTTCATTCTTTTTCTTTTTACACCTCTGGATAATTTCCTGTAACCTGTCTTTCAGCTTGTTGATCCTTTCTTCTGCTTGATCTAGTCTGCTGTTGAATCTCTCTATTGAATTTTCCACTTCAGTTATTGTATTCTTCAGTTCTATGATTTCTGTTTGGTACTTTCTAGTATTTTCTGTTTGTTTGTCAAAATTCTCTCTGTTCATGCATTACTGTCCTGACCTCAGCAAGCATCTTTAAGGCCATTATTTTGAATTCTCTTTTGAGTAAATCACATATCTCCATTTCATTAGGGAAAGGCTTCTGGAGACTAATCTTGTTATTTTATTTGGGGCATATTTCCTTGTTTTTTTCTTTTTCCTTGACTCTGTGTGTTGGCTTCTGCACATTAGATAAAACAGCCACCTCTTCCAGTCTTCACAGATGGCCTCATATAGGAGATGAACTTACTAATGAGTCCAGCCAGAGAGTCTAGATGCCTCTCCAAGCTTTGGGCTCACCCACACTGCTGTCTTGTTTTCAGTGTTCCCCAGAAGACTAGAGTAAGCCAAGCACCATTGGTGTCTTGAGACAGGCAAGATAGAACCCTGTTTCTCACGTTGCTGCCAGAAAAGTTGGGGCACTATATATGCAGTCCAATTCCATCTCTCCTCAAGGAGAAGTTGGGAAATTGAGTTTATCACCCACTTGCCCTTGATCCAGAGAGGAACTGTGGCAAATAACTGTACACTCATTCAGACTGTGTGCTTTTCAAACTGTTGCTTTGCTCTCTGTTTTCCCTGGGAACCTAGTGAGTTCCAGGTTCTTCCAGCTCTCAGAGACAGCTGGGTTAGAAGTCAGTCCCTCAGGTAGCAACTGGAAAGTTTTGGGGACTAGATGTGCAGTCCAACTTCTTCTAGGAGAAGATGGAGGCATGGTTTTATCACTGAAATGGGCTGGTGGGAAAGAGCTATGAGAAGTGCCCAAACACCCATTCAAATTCCCAATGGACTAGTGATTACCTGCCCATCAGCTGCCAGAGTCAGGCAAATAAAATGCCAGACCCTCAGACAGCAGGTAGAAAGTCAGGGCACTAGACGTGCAGCCTAACCTCTTCCAGAGAGGAGCTGGGAGCTGGGCTTTATTGTCTACCTGCTGTCTGTTGAGCCAGAGGGAAGAGCCATTGAAAGTGCTCACACACCTGTTAAAACTGCCTCTTTGTTCTGTGGGCCCAGGAAACTAGCAAATCTCAGGTCCCGTGAGCTGGCAGAGTTAGGCAAGTTAGGAGCCCATCCTTCAGGTAACAGCTGTAAAAGTTGGAGCACTAGATGTATGGTCAAAGTCCTTCTAGGGAGAAGTTGGAGGCTTAGTTTTATTGCTGGAGTAAACCGAGGGGAGAAGCCATGGCAAGTATCCAGACACTTGTTCAGCCTCCCAGAAGATTATTAATTGCCTGTGCCATCCACTCCCTGATGTAGACTAGTAAGAAGCCAGTTCCTTGGGCAGCAGCTGGAAAAGTTGGGACATTAGATGTACAGTCTAACCCCTTCCAGGGAGAAGCTGGGATCTGGGCTTTCTTGCCTGCTCACTCTTCACTGAGCCAGGGGAAGAGCCATGGCAAGTGCTCCCTTGCCCACTTAAAACTGCCTCTTTGTTCTCTGTGGTCCCAGGGGACTAGTAAATGCCAGACCCTGTCAGCTCCCAGAGATGGGCGAGTTAGGAGCCAGTCTCTCAGGTAGCAGTCATAAAAGATGGGGTACTAGATGGGTGGTCCAAACCCTTGCTCCTCAGGGAGAAGCTTGGAATTGGGGGTTTCCTCCTGACTGTATGCTGCTCTGCTGTGGGCAAGGTTTATGGCAAGAGTGTGTCTCAGCTTTTCCTGCCCATTTCAGTGTGGGTATTTTCTCAGTTACCCACTGTGCAGGAGTCTCTCAGCTAGTTTCTAGAGTTCTCTCAGAGGGAATTGATCCATGTGTAGCTGTTGGTTTATTGTGTCCATGGGTGGAGGGAGAGTCTGAAGCCTCCTATTCTTGCCATTTTGCTCTTTAAGTCCCTTTTTGATAACTTCAGTATCTGAATCACTTGTCAGTCTTTTGTTCTTATCCATTTTCTCTTTTTTTTTTTAGTAATTTGTCCTGATTTTTTATAATATCACTGAATTTTTTATTGTACCATCGATGACTAATTATAGAGGCTGTGGAAGATGTTACACTCCTCCAAAGAGAATTATACTTTGTTCTGGGAGGTAGATAGAGCACTCAGTGATTACCCCTTGATTCTTTTGAAGATTTGTTTTATGCTTTTCCTAGGTATAACATCTTTCCATTTTTTTTCCTTATTGTTATGTCATGGCTCTTCTGGAGTCTCAGCTTAAAGTCTGGGGTGTTTGTCAAGGCCCCTCTACTTTGCTGGAGCTTGAATCTCAGTCTAGGTCTCCCCGGCACCATGAGGTTGATGACACTTATATTCAGCTTTTTAGCCTCCCAGTTGATATTTTCTTCTGAGTTTCCAACATCTCACTCTGTATTAGCCAACAAGTTGAGGGAAATTTGGCTGCTTCTCTGCAGTTTCATCCTCTCTGAGATTTTCCCTCTTGAATTCCAGCTCCTCTGAATTCCCAGCTCTTTTTCCTCAGCCTAGTAAAACCGCTCATTTCTGCTTGGGCTCTATCCACCCACGACCCAATATCAAAAATATCCTTGGGCAAAAAGCTCGGGTGGGTATGGAGCTACTCCCTGTGCTTCATCTCCATCAAAGATTGTAACCTTTCAAGTCTTGAGTGTGTTGGTTGCTCTCCAGTTCTTTAAATTACTGTTTTAAATATTTCATGTTGCTTCTGGTGGGAGGGTTGGTCTGGTACAAGCTACTTTGTCATGGTTGGAATTGGAAGCTGTTCAGTGTTTTAAAGTTTATTATCATTATTTCCATATCTAGTGCCATCAGAAAAGACAACATATGTTCCAGAAGCTCTCTACATGAAACTATTCTTACAACATGAAGGACTTGCACAGGTAGTACATAAAGCAGTGGGCTCTGTTCATCAAGGTACATTGATCTTTTCTAGGAGCTGGTCTTTGGATCTAGGCTTACAAGAGAATGAAAATGTCATCTGTGATGCTCTTCTAATTTGCAAGGACTGTCCACCAGTCCTCTATACCTTCCTCAGGGTACTGGATGAGGGGTTAAAAAGCTATTCTATACAAACTGCCTTAACTTTAAAGCAGAAACTGGCAAAAATTGGCGGTTACACTGGGAAAGTGTGTATCCTGACAAAGACCTTATCCTTGAGTGAAGAATCTTCTACCTCAACTGAAGGCAGTGCAGGGCTTCATCATGGTTCAAGCCTCCCAGCACTTTACCCTACGCCGTACAATTGTATAACCAGTGAAACAATGAAAGACTTGAAGAAGGCCCTTTTTGTAGTCTTAAAGAGACAGAGATCTTCGAGTGAGCAGTTTGCCTCTGAGGTTTCTCAGCACCTCTTACAGTAGTCAGTATGGATTGTCTTCAGAGGAATGACCAAGGGTATTTAAATCTTGTCCAAGGCTCACTTCAATCATGGAATGTGCACCTGGCTACAAAGATGTTTTTAATTATATAGTCAATGATATCTTCACATTCTGTGAAAATATGCCTTTGAAATCCCACAGAGTTGCAAAGCAACTTGATGGGATGCAGGAAAATCAATTTTGGTCTTTATTTACTTCTTCCTAAGTGATATTCACAGACGTTGCTTAAGCGTTGTTAGGAAAATTAATTTTTTAATTACTATGTGCACAGTTCATTATTTACTCTGTGCATAGTTCATGGATAAATTTTCTTCCATTTTTAAGTTGGGAAAAATTGTAGTACTTTTATTTTTAACAGCAATAACAACAATGAAAATCTCCCAGGATATACCCAGAAAACATTTATAACTTAGAAAAGATTATCATTGATGACACTCACAGTTTCCATAATGGAAATGAAAGGGAAAGCAAAATTTATTACTCCTTCCCTCAAAATTCTCTCAGTCTTCTTAGACTGCTTTTACACTATTCACTTGGAGGAGTTACAGCTTTTCCCCTTGCTCAGCTGTAAAACGGTGACAATAGTAGACTGTGAAAATATGTTTATGTAATATAATACCTAGACCAAACACTATGAAAGCTGTACAAAGAGACACACTAAAAAACACAATAGAGAAATCAAAATGCAATTCTAAACAATGTAAAAGGAATCCAAAGGAGGACAGGAAAAAGTTAAAGAGAAATGAACAACAGAGAGAACAAACAAAACAAAAAATGGGAGACTTAAGCCCTAATATATCAATAATTACATTGTGTACATGGTCTATATGCACCAGTTAAAAGACAGAGATTGGCAGAGTGAATTAAAAATCATGATCCAACTGTATACTGTCTGTAAGAAACTCACTTCAAATTATGGAGGTTGAAAGTAAAAGGATAGAAAAAGATATATCATGCAAAGGAAAGCAGGAGTTGCTATAGTAATATCAGAGAAAGTAAAGAAAATTACCATTGACAGAGAAGGACATTATATAGTCATTAAAAGGTCAATCCACCAAGAAGACGTAGTGATCCTAAACGTGTGTACATCAAACAACGGATCTGAAAAATAATGTGAAGCAAAAAGAAGTGATAGATCCAAAAGGAGAAACAGACAAATCCACAATTATAGTTGGAGATTTCAACACCCCTCCAGCAACACTTGATAGAACAAGTAAACAAAAAACTTTCAAGGATAGCGAAGCACTTAACACTATTAGTCAACAGATCTAATTGACATTTGGAGAACACTCCACCCAACAACAGGATATACATTCTTTTCAAGTGCCCAAGAGAGACCATAACCTGGGCCAAAAAACAAACCACAAGAAATTTCGAAGAACTGAAATTATATGAAGTGTGTTCTACTACCAAAACGCAATCAAACTAGAAATCAGTAACAAAAGGATAATAGGAAAATCTCCAAACACTTGGAAACTAAAAATATACTTTTAAATAATCCATGTGTCAAAGAGGAAGTCTCAAGGGAAAATTTAAAAATGCATTTAATTGAGTGAAAATGAAAATACAACATATCAAAATTTGTGAGACATGGTAAAGCAGTGATGAGAGTGAAATTTAAGCACTAATGTCTATATAGTGTGGTAGGATAAATTATAGCCCTCCAAAGATGCCCACCTCCGGATCCCTGGGATTTGTGACTATGTTGATTTACATGGTAAAAGGGACTTTGTAGATGTGATTAAACTGTCTTTCAATGATGAAATTATCTTGGATTATCTGGGTGGGCCCAATATAGTCATAAGGGTCTTTCTGGGAGGGAGACAGAAAAATGAGAGTCCAGGAGAGCGATGTAAAAATGGAAGTAGAGGTCAGAGAGGAGAGAAGGTGCTAGACTGCTGGCTTTGAAGATGGAGGAAGGGGCTGGAAACCAAGGAATACAATCAGTCTCCAGAATGTGGAAACGGGGAGGAAATGGATTCTTCTCTGTGCCTCCAGAAGGAGTGCAAGCCTGCTGACACCTTTATTTCAGCCTCCATAACTGTATGACAATTAATTCATGTTTTTTTAAGCACCTAAATTTCTGGTAATTTGTTACAGCAGCAATAGGAAGTTAATACAATTAGAAAAGGAAGAAAAGACTCTCAGCTCCCACCTCAAGACCCTAGAAAAAGAAACAAAATAAACCCAAAGCAAGCAGAAGGAAGGAAATAATAAAGAGCAAAAGTCAGTGAACTGTAAATAGAAAACGGTTGAAAAATCAATAAAATAAAAATCTGGTTCTTTGAAAAGCAATAAAATTGACAGATCTCTAGCAAGATTGACAAAGTAAGAAAAGAGAGAATACACTACCTACCAATATCAGGAATGAAACAGTCTATCAATACAGACCGTGTAGACATCAAAAAGATAATAAGGGAATACTACAAACAACTCTGCACACATAAATTTGACCACTTAGATGAAATGGAATGCTTCCTCAAAAGATACAAACTATCACAACTCACCCAATATGAGTAGATAATTTGAATAGCCCTATAGTATTGAGGAAATGGAGTTTGTAATTTAAAAACTCCCAAAAAAGAAGTCTCCAGGCCCAGAAGATTTCACCAGACAAGTCTACTAAATACTTTTTAAAAAAATTAATACCAATTGTACACAATCTTTTCCAAAAGTAGAAGAGTGAAACTTCTCAATTCATTTATAGAATTCATTTATAGTATTCATTTACAGTTTTACCTGATACCAAAACTAGACAAGACAATACAAAAAAAGAAAACTATAGACCACTATCCCTCATGAATATGGACATGAAAATTATTAACACAGCATTAACAAATGGAATTCACTAATATATAAAAAAATTATACACTATCACCCAATGGGGTTTATCCCAGGGATGCAAGCCTGGCCCACTGTTTGAAAACTGATCAATGTAACCCACCATATTAACATGATAAAGAAGAAAAATCTAGATGACATTGGGTTTGGCAAATGAGTTCTTAGAACAACGTAAAATTGATATGTTGGACTTCATTAAAGTTAGAAATTTCTTCTCTGAGAAAGACACTGTTCAGAGAATGAAAAGACAAGCCACAGACTGGGAGAAAATATTTGATAAACACATATCTGATAAGGACTTGTATCCAATATATACAAAGAACTCTTAAAATTCAAGAAAACAAACAACCCAGTTAAAAATAGGGATAAGATGTGAACAGACCCCTCACCAAAGATGATATACAGATGGCAAATAAGCATAGAAAAATATGCTTGTTTCAGTCCGTTTGGGTTGCTATAACAAAATAGCACAGACTGGGTAGCTTATAAAGGGAAGAGGCTGGAAGTCTGAGATCGGGGGCCAGCCTCGCCAAGTAGAGGCCCTTTCTGGGTCATAGACTTCTGGTTGTATCATGGCAGAAGGGCCTAGGGAGCTCTGTGGGAGCTCTTATAAGAGCACTAATCTCATTCATTAAGGCTTCACCATTATGACCTAATCACCTCCAAAGGCCTCACCTGCTAATACCATCACCTTTGGGGGGTTAGGATTTCAACATATGAATTGGAGGGGGGGGATGGAGCACAAACATTTAGACCATTACAATGCTCAGCATTATGTAGGGAATTGTAAATTAAAATGAGATAGCACTACACACCTCTTAGAACGCCTAAAACCCAAAAACACTGGCAACACCAAATGCTGGCAAGCATGTAAAACAACAGGAACTCTCATTCTTTGCTGGTGGGAATGGAAAACGGTACAGCTGCTTTGGAAGACTGACAGCTGCTTACAAAGCTAAACATACTCTTACCATATGATCCAGCAGTCACACTCCTAGGTGGTTACCCAAATGTCCACACAAAAACCTGACCATGAATGTTTATAGCAACTGTATTCATAATTACTAAAAACTGGAAGCAATCAAGATGTCCCTCATTAGGTGAATGGATAAACAAACTGTGGTACAGCCATACAATGGAATATTATTCTGAGATAAAAAGATAAAAAGTGGGCTTCAAGCCACACAAAGAGATGGAGCTTAAATGCATATTGCTAAATGAAAGAAGCTGGTGTGGAAAGGTTATGTACTATGTAATCTCAACTATGTGACATTATGGAAGAGGCAAAATGTAGAGACAGTAAAAAGATAAGTGGTTAGCAGGGGTTGGGAGGTTCACGACTTGTAACAAGTGTACCACACTAAGGCAACATATTTATAACAGGAGAAACTGCATATTGGAGTGGGGAGTGTGGAGCTGTATGGGAATTTTATGTACTTTTTGTGACATTTTTCTGTAAACCTAAAGCTGTTATAAAAAATAAATTATATTAATTTTAAAAAACCCAAGAAACTTTTGCTTTGCAAAAAAAACGGGGAAAGGGATGAAAAATAAGCCACAGGCTGGGAGAAAATATTTACAAGCCATGTATCTGACAAAGCACTAGTATCTAGTATATATAAAGAACTCTCAAAACTCAACAGTTAAAACATTCCATTAGAAAGTGGACAACAGACATGCAGGGACATTTCACTGAAGAGGATGTACAGGTGGTAAATAAGTACAAACACACCCAGCAGGCAAGGTAAGATCAAGGCCAGACCAAGACTAACAGATTTGGTTGGTAAAGGCCAATGAGCCCTTTTTAGATTTTATCATTTACGTAAACAGTGAAAGGAACTGTATACAGGTGCTAGTTCCTCATGGTCCTTGTTCCAGACATCAGAAAACATGATACTGAAGCAAAAAGCCTGGTGATTCCAATGTGAGTCATGGGACGCCTGTTGCTGAGGAGCCTATTCCGCAAGATGGCTAAGTGGTATTATAGTCTGCAGCTATACCTTGAGGAGCTGGGACAGAAGGCCTCATACTTCATCAAAATCTGTGAGCTATAGAGAAACTGCCCCAATGACAGTCTCCCAGAGGAAACAGAGGGGCAAGAAGGACATGGCCTTTTAGCAACACCTCCCATCCTCCTGTGCCCTGGGAGGATCACAAAGCATCTATCAAGATTCAGATTAGTTGCAGGTCAAGTCTTTGCTTCTGTAACCTCTGTAGACACATTCAAAATAACCATAAGTAAAAACAAAACACTAAAACCCAGAGTGTGATCCCTTTATGTTCCCACCCCATTCCTGCCCCAATGCAAGTTGTTCTGAAGCAAAATCAGACTGAGAAAAACTGAAAAGGAGAGAGAAGAAGGAACCTAATGACAATGTTGATCTAAAACTGTTACCAAAAAGACAAGTGAATCCTAAGTCTAAAAATACTAAAAAAAAAAAAAGAAAGAAAGCCATGGTAGATCAGAGCACAGACTACAGCTAAAGGACTTAATAGATAATGAAAACTATGGGATACACTTAAAGCAGCGATCAGAGGACAATTCATAGCACTAGATATTTCTATCAGTAAAAATGAAAGAATGGAAATAATTAAATACTCAATAGAAAAAAAAATGAGAGTTCTGGGCCAAGATGGCAACATAGGAGGCTCCTGATTTCACCTCCTCCTATGGATACATGGGATCTGTAGCTACACATGGAACAATTCTCTCTGAAGGAAATCCAGAAACTCTCTGAGCAACTCCTACACATCGGAGAACCTAGAAAATACCTACATCAATACAGGTAGGAAAGGCTGAGACACGCTCTCATCATAAACCCCACACCTGGCACAGCAACATACAATTGGGCAGGAATTCACAGCTCCCAGCTTCTCCCTGAGTAGTAAAGGGTTTGCACCCAACACCTAATGCCCCAACTTTTAAACTGTCCACCTAAGGGATAGGCCCCCAAAACACCTAGCTCTGGAGCCAACAGGGCTTCTGTCTACAAGACCCACAAGACTATAGCAAACAAAGAAGCAGTTCTTAATGGGCTCACGAGGACTCACTGTGGTTATCCTCCCAGGACTCAGCACAGAGGGTGTGGCCAGTAATGCCCATCTCCCAGTCTTTCCCTGACAGAGGCCTATTTGCAAACTTTAAAAGCTGCTGTGTAAGTATGTGGTTTCTAATCAGCCTGTGTCTAGGTGCTGAGATCCTCCCCTTTGAGGACACTGACAGGTCTTGGCACACCCTCAACTACTGGTAGCCACTAAGAACACAGAAGGAAAGTTGGACAACCAGAATGTTTGAGAGACAACCAAGAGCTTGGGCTGGACTAAATGATGTTTCATCTCCTACATGAGACTACTCTGTCAGGACTGGGAGAGGTGGCTGTTTTATCTAATGAACAAACACCAACACAGAGAGACAAGGAAAACAGAGAAACAAAGGAATATGTTCCAAACAAAAGGACAAGATAAAACTCTAGGAGCTGGCCCCCTGACCAAGTGGTTAAGTTCGCATGTTCCGCTTCAGTGGCCCAGGGTTTTGTCAGTTCAAATCCCTGGCATGGACAGGCCACTGCTTGTCAGGCCACGCTGAGGTGGCATCCCACATAGCATAATAGAAGGACCTTACAACTAGAATATACAGATGTATACTGGGGGGCCTTGGGGAGAAGAAGAAAAATATTTAAATAAAAGTAAAGAAGACTGGCAACAGATGTTAGCTCAGGTGCCAATCTTTAAAAAAAAAAAAAAAACCCTCCAGAAACAGACCTTAATGAAATGGAGATAAGTGACTTATTTGACAGTTCAAAAAAAAAAAAAAAAAAAGAACAGTCATAAAGATGCTCATTGAGGTCAGGAGATGATAAACAAAAGTAAGATTGCATGAACAATTGAGCAGTTGTCCAATGGATGAACAAAGTGAGAATTTCAACAGAGATAGAAAATTTTAAAAAGCACCAAACAAATCATAGAACTGAAGAATATAATAATTGAACTGAAAAACTCAATAGAGGAGTTCACAGTGAACTAGATCAAGCAGAAGAAAAGATAAGTGAACTTGATAACAGGGCAATGGAATTCATCCAATCAGAGGAGCAAAAAGAAAAAAGAATGAAAATAGCTTAAGGGATGTATGAGCTAACATCAAGCAAACCAATATTCACATTATAGGGATCCCAGAAGAAGAGAGAGAGAAAGGAGCAGAAAGCTTATTGGAAGAAATAACGGCTGAAAGCTTCCCTAAGCTGGGGAAACAGACATCCAGATCCAGGAAGCCCAGAGGGTTCCAAATAAGGTGAATCTAAAGAGATCCACACTGAGACACATTTTGTAATTAATTGTCAAAAGTTAGAGACAAGGAGAGAACCTTAAAAGCAACAAGAGAAAAACAACTCGTTACATACAAGGGATCCTCCATAAGACTATCAGCAGATTTTTCAGCAGAAACTTTGCAGGCCAGAAGAGAATGGCATGATATATTCCAAGTGCTGAAATAAAAAAATTAAATTAAAAAAACCCAGCCCACCAAGAATACTCTACCTGGAAAAGTTGTCCTTCAGAATTGAAGAAGAGAGAAAAAGTTTTCCAAACAAGCAGAAGCTGAAGGAGTTCATCACCACCAGACCAGCCTTACAAGAAATATTAAAGGACTTCAAGCTGAAATTTAAAAACACTAATTAGTAACAGGAAAACATATGAAAGTGTAGATCTCACTGTTAAAGATAAATATATAATTATATTTGGAATACTCTAATGTTGTAACAGTGGTAGGTAAATCACTCATAAATCTAGTTTGAAGGTTAAAAAGACAAAAGTAGTAAAAACTGTAACAACGATAATTTGTTAATGGATACATGAGATAAAAAAGTCATGATATCAAAAACATAAAATGTTGGGGGAAGAGTGAAAATGTAGAGCTTTAGTGTATATTCAAAGTTAGGCTGTTGTCAGCTTAAAACAGACAGTTATAAATATAAGATGTTTTATTTAAGTCTCCTGGTAACATAAAGCAAAAACCTGTAGCAGATACACAAAAGATAAAGAGTAAAGAATCTAAGCATATCATTACAGAAAACCATCAAATTATAAAGGAAGAGAGCAAAGAAGAAGAAAGGAACAAAGGAATTACAAAACAGCCAGGAAACAGTTAAAAAAATGGCAATAGAAAGTCCATACCTATCCATAATTACTTTAAATGTAAATTGACTAAATTCCCCAATCAAAAGACACAGAGTGGCTGAATGGATTAAAAACAAGCAAACAAGACCCGACTATATGCTGCCTATGAGAGACTCGCTTCAGCTTTAAGAATGCAACCAGACTGAAAGTGAAGGGATGGCAAAAGATATTCTATGTAAGCAGAAGCCAAAAGAGAGCAGGAGTAGCTATACTATATCAGACAAAATAGACTTAAGAGAAAGATGATGATAAAGACAAAGAAGGTCATTATATAATGATAAAGGAGTCACTTCAACAGGGGGATATAACATTTGTAAATATTTATTCACCCAACATAGGAGCACCTAAATATATAAAGCAACATTAACAGACCTAAGGGGAGAAATAGTCAGCAATACAATAATAGTAGGGGACTTCAGTACCCCACTTCCAACAATGGATAGATCATCCAGACAAAAAGTCCTTAAGGAAATGTTGGACTTAAACTACATATTAAACAAGTTGGACTTAACAGATATTTACAGAAAATTCCATCAAACAGCAGCAGAAAACACATTCTTCTGAAGTGCACATGGAACATTCTCCAGGATAGATGATATGTTAGAGCACAAAACAAGTCTTAATATATTTAAGAAGATTGAAATCATATCAGCCATCTTTTCTGACCACAATGGTATGAAACTAGAAATCAATTACAACAAGAAAACAGGAAAATTCACAAATATGTGGAGATTCAACAACATGGGAGATTCAACAACTGAACAACCAATGGGCCAAAGAAGAAATCAAAAGAGAAATTAAAAAAATCTTGAAATAAATGAAAATGGAAATACTGCATACCAAAACTTATGGGATGCAACAAAAGCAGTCTTAAGAGGGAAGTTCATACAAATAAATGCCTACATCAAGACACAAGAAAAATATCAAATAAACAACCTCACTTTACACCTCAAGAAACTAGAAAAAGAATAGATGAAACCCAAAGTTAGTAGAAGGAAGGAAATAATAAAGATCAGAGCAGAGATAAATGAAATAGAGATTAAAACAACAATAGAAAAGATCAATGAAACTAAGAGCTGTTTTTTTTAAAAAGACGAACAAAATAGACAAACCTTTAGCTAGACTTACCATGAAAAAAAGAGAGAGGACTCAAAATTAGAATGAAAAAGGACACATTACAACTGACGCCACACAAATGCAAAGGATCATAGGAGACTAATACAAATAATTGTACACTAACAAATTGGATAACCCAGAAGTAATGGATAAATTCCTAAAAATATACAACCTACCAAGACTGACTCATTAAGAAATAGAAAACCGAACAGACCAATTACTTGTAAAGAGATTGAATCAGTCATCAAAAACCTCCAAACAAATAAAAGTACAGGACCAAATGCCTTAACTAGTAAATTCTACCAAACATTTAAAGAAGAATTAATACCAATCCTTCTCAAACGCTTCCAAAAAATAGAAGAGGAAGGAACACTTCCAAACCTATTTTACAAGACCAGAATTACCCTGATACCAAAATCAGACAAGGACACTACAAGAGAGGAAAATTACAGACCAACATCCCTGATAAACATAGATGCAAAAATCCTCAAGAAAATATTAGCAAACAGAATTCAACACTATGATTGAGTGGGATTTATTCCAGGGATGCAAGGATAGCTCAGTATCCACAAATCAATCAGTGTGATTCACCACATTAAAAAAATGAAGGATAAAAATCATGTGATCATCTCAATAGATGCAGAAAAGAATTTGATAAAATTCAACATTGATTCATGATTAAAAAAAATTCTCACCACTGGGTATAGAGAGAATGTACCAAAGAAGATGTATGGATGCCACTAAGTACATGAAAATATGCTCAAAATTATTGGCCATTAATGAAATGTAAATTAAAACCACAATGAGATTTCTCTACATACATTTTAGAATGGCTACAGTAAAAGATGACAATATTAAGTGCTGACAAGGATTGGAATTCTTGTACATTGCTTGTGAGGACGCAAAATAGTTCAGCCACTTTGGAAAACAGTTTCACAGTTTCTTATAAACATGTCCGTCCCATATGACCTGGTGATCCTACTCCTAGGTATCTCTTCTTGAAAAAATGAAAACTTAAGTTCACACTTAAGTATACAGGATTGTTTATAGCAGTTCTATTCATAATAGACAAATCCTGGAAACAACCAAATGTCCTTCGATGGCTGAATGTTTAAACAATCTGTGGTAGGTCCAAATAATGGAATACTATTTGCCAATAAAAAGGAATGAACAACTGATACAGCAAGGATGAATCTCAAAGGGATCACACAGAGCGAAAAAGGCCAGTCTCAAAGTGTTACATACTATTTGATCACATTTACGTAACATTCTGGAGAAGGCAAAACTAGGGACGGAGAACAAATCAGTGTTTGAAAAGGGTCGGAGTTGGTGGAGATTTGACTGCAAAGAAGCAGCGTGAGATTTTTTTTCACAGCAATGGAACTATTCTGTATCATTATTTGTGGGGGTTACATGATGCCATACATGTGTTAAAATGTGTAGAACTGTAGATGAAAAAGTAAACTTTATTGTCTACAAGTTTAAAGAATAAAAAAAGACAGGAAAGTGTGAGCTGGGAAAAATAAGGCATCCAATACAAAATAAAAAGAGGACCCAGTAACCTAATTTGCAAAGGCACACCTTTAATTGTGGGATCTGTACTTAAGGAAGGTTCTGGAGGTGACATCAGCAACATGGAGGAGTGAGCAATTTTCTTTGTCTCTCCACCTTTGAACTACAACTAATTGGACATTCATTGCTCAACAAAGGATATCCACACAGCACCTCAGGACGCCTGAGAGACCTGCACTGCTATACATCAGAAGGTGGACAGACTTACTCTGAGGAGAAGGTGGAGATAGGTGAAAACTCTCTGACCCCCAGACAGCCTAGTACCTGTAAGTGACTTTCTATCAGCTGACACACTCATAGCATTGCCACGGCACCAAGGGTGGGCATGCGCATGCATCAGCGGCGCAACTGTGGAAACAAGTGACTACAGCCCTAAGCGCCCCACGATTGCTCCTTAGCCCAGTGGAAAAATCCACAGTCCCACAGAAACCGAAGGGAAAGCCTCTACTCAGCCTTAGTGGAGAGGCCCCGCCCAGCAATCAGACTGCTGGGAGGCCCTGAGGCAAAAGGGGCTCAGCTGGCTGAGCAACCTGCCTGGCTGCACTTAACACACAAAGCCCTGCTGTGGCCCCAAGGGGCCAAGGGAGACCCAGTGGGGCCACACAAGGGGGCAGTGAAAATTTGGAGCCCCAGTGAGACTGCTCCTTGGTCCAGGGGGAAAATCCATGGTCCCACAGCATCTGCAGGGAAAGTCTCTACTGACCTTAGTGGAGAGGCCCCGCCCAGCAATCAGAAGGCTGGGAGGCCCTGGGGCAAAAGGAGCTTGGCCAGCTGAGCAACCCGCTAGCTGCATCTAACACATGAAGCCCTGTTGTGGCCCTGAGGAGGCAAGGGAGACCCAGTGGGACTCCGTGAGGGGGCAGTGACAATTTGGAGCCCCAACGTGACTGCTCCCTGCTCCAGGGGGAAAATCCATGGTCCCACCACATTCACAGGGAAAGCCTCTGCTCAGTGTTAGTGGAGAGGCCCCACCCAGCAATCACAAGGATGGAAGGCCCTGGGGCAGAAGTAACACAGCTGGGTGAGCTAACCACAGACTGAAGTAGATACCCATAGCTCTGCTGTGGCCCATAATGGACAAGTGAGATCTTGCAGGACCTGACGGTGGCCGAGCTGTGAGTCTAGGTGAACCTGCTCCCGGCCACTGTGAAAGCCCATAACACCTCTGCAGACCCTAAGGAGAGAGCATGTCTAGGTGGTCTGTGAGAGTAGGCACCAGCAACACAAGGCCCCCTTGCAGTTGTCCCCACAGCTGATGAGAGACCCCAAAGGGTCACTGTGATCACAAGGAGTGGCCCAGGCTTGGCCAGTAACAGCTGACAGGGATCTTAGTCAGTGCAGATTACACAGCTGCTGCCCCCCACCCAGCCCCCGACCAGTAGAAGCAAGTGGAAGCAGTAACGAAACTCTATCTCTATGTGGAGCACAAATCCATGCTATAAAGCAGTATGAAAAAATATATTAAATCTCCAGAACAGAAGGAAAATGACAAGTACCCAGAAAACAATCCCGAAGACACTGAAATCTATAACCTAAATGACAATGAATTCAAAATAGCCATCAAAAAACTCAATGAGTTAAAAGAGAATACAGATAGACAACTCAATGAGTTCTGGAGCTATGTCACAAAAAATACTATAAAGAAGATACTATAAAGAAGAACCAATCAGAAATGTTGGAGATGAAGAACACAATGGAGGAGATCAAGAAAAATCTGGACTCTCTGAACAGTAGGATCGATAATACGGAAGACAGAATTAGCAGTTTGGAGGATAGGAATATAGAAATGCTGCAGATAGAGGAGGAGAGAGAACTAAGACTAGAAAGAAATGAAGAAACTCTCCGAGAAATATCTGACTCAGTTAGGAAATGCAACATAAGGATTATAGATATCCCAGAGGGAGAAGAGAAGGAGAAGGGGGAAGAAAGCCTGTTCAAAGAAATAATGGCTGAGAACTTCCCAAACCTGGGGAGAGAGATGGAATTCCATGTGACAGAAGCTAATAGATCGCCAAACTTTATCAATGTAAAAAGACCAATCCCAAAGCATATAGTAGTGAAGCTTGCAAAAGTCAATGACAAAGAGAAAATATTAAGGGCAGCAAGGCAGAAGAAAATAACCTACAAAGGAACCCCCGTAAGGCTGTCAGCAGATACCTTACAGGCTAGAAGAGAGTGGAATGATATATTCAAAACTCTGAAGGACAAAAACTTGCAGCCAAGAGTACTGTATCCAGCAAAGATATCCTTCCAATATGTTGGAGAAATAAAAACTTTCCCAGATAAACAAGAAGTTAAGGGAGTTCATCGCCACAAGACCCCCCTACAAGAAATGCTCAGGAAGACCCTCATACCTGGAAAATCAAAAAAAGGAAAGGGGTTACAAAACCCATAGCAAAGGAGATAAGTAGAAAGACAAAGTCAGAAAGTTGCAGCTCTCCATCAGATCAGGTTAGCAAGCTAAGTATAACATTAAAGATAAAAGGAAGGAAACACCAAGAATAAATATAATCTTGTCATTTTAATGACAAAGTCACAACACAAGAAGGAACGGGAAAAAAATCTGACAATAACAACCTAGAAGGGGAAGAGGAAAGGGATGGAATGGCTTAATCTAAGGAAATAAGAGGCTATCAGAAAATGGACTATCTCATCATAAGATGTTTTATACAAATCACATGGTAACCACTAAACAAATAACAAGAATAAAGACACAAATTACGAGTAAGAAGAAAGCCAATATAGAAAACTACCTACCTGAATTGGTAGTCCAAATATCATGGGACGGGAAACAAAGGAATGCATGAGAACCGGAAAACAAGTGATAAAATGGCAGCATTAGGCCCCTGCATTTTAATAATCACTCTAAATATAAATGGATTGAACTCTCCAATCAAAAGACACAGAGTGGCAGGATGGATCAAAGAACAAGACCCAGCAATATGCTGCATCCAGGAAACACACCTCAGCCCCAAAGACAAACACAGACTCAGAGTGAAGGGATGGAGGACGATACTCCAAGCTAATAATGAACATAAGAAAGCAGGTGTCACCATACTTATATCAGGCAAAGTAGACTTCAAAGCAAAACAGATAAAGAGAGATAAAGAGGGGCAGTTTATAATGATAAAAGGGACACTCCACCAAGAAGACATAACACTTATGCACTCAACACAGGAGCACCAAAGTATGTAAAGCAACTATAAACAAAACTAAAAGGAGATATCAACAACAATACAATAATAGTAGGGGACCTCAACACCCTACTAACACCAATGGATAGATCATCCAGAAAGTCAACAAGGAAATTGTAGAATTAAATGAAATACTAGACAAGATGGACTTAATGGATATATAGAGAACACACCATCCAAAAACAGCAGGTTACACATTCTTCTCAAGTGTGCATGGAACATTCTCAAAGATAGACCATATCTTGGGAAACAAAGCAAGCCTCAACAAATTCAAGAGGGTTGAAATAATATCAGGCATCTTTTCTGACCATAATGCTGTGAAACTAGAAACCAACTACAAGTATAAAGCTGGGAAAAGGGAAAAAATGTGGAGATTAAACAACATGCTACTGAACAACCAATGGATCATTGAAGAAATTAAAGAAGAAATCAAATGTTAGCTGGAGACAAATGAAAATGAAAACACGCCATACCAACTCATTTGGGATGCAGCAAATGTGGTCGTAAGAGGGAAATTCATTGCAATACAGGCTCACCTCAATAAACAAGAAAAATCTCAGATAAGCAATCTCAAATGACACCTATCAGAATTAGAAAAAGAACAAACAAAGCCCAAAGTCAGTAGAAGGAGGAAAGTAATAAAAATTAGAGCAGAAATAAATGAAATTGAAACAAAAAAGACTGTAGAAAGGATCGATGAATGAAAGAGTTGGTTCTTTGAGAAAATAAACAAAATTGGCAAACCCTTAGCCAGGCTCACCAAGAAAAAGAGAGAAGACTCAAATAAATAAAATTAGAAATGAGAGAGGAGAAATCACAACAGATACCACAGAAATACAAAAGATCATAAGGGAATACTATGAAAAGCTATATGCCAACAAATTGAACAACCTAGAAGAAATGGATCAATTCTTAGACTCTTACAACCTCCCAAAACTGAAGCAGGAAGAAATAGAGAATCTGAATAGACCAATCACAAGTAAAGAAATTGAAACAGTAATCAAAAACCTCCCTAAAAATAAAAGTCCAGGACCAGACGGCTTCCCTGGAGAATTCTACCAAACATTCAAAGAAGATTTAATACCTGTCCTTCTCAAACTATTCCAGAAAATTGAGGAAGAAGGAGCACTTCCTAACAGATTCTATGAAGCCAGCATCACCCTGATCCCAAAACCAGACAAGGACAACACAAAGAAGTAAAACTACAGGCCAATATCACTGATGAACGTAGATGCAAAAATCCTCAACAAAATTCTGGCAAACCGAATAGAGCAATACATTAAAAAGATCATACACCATGATCAAGTTGGATTTATACCAAGGACACAGGGATGGTTCAACATCTGCAAGTCAATCAACATGATACACCACATTAACAAAATGAGAAACAAAAACCACATGATCATCTCAATAGATGCAGAGAAAGCATTCAACAAGATCCAACAGCCATTTATGATTAACAAAAAACCCTAAATAAAATTGCTATAGAAGGAAAGTACCTCAACATAATAAAGGCCATATATAACAAACCCACAGCCAACATCATACTCAATGGGCAAAAACTGAAAGCCATCCCTCTCAGAAGAGGAACAAGACAAGGGTGTCCACTCTCACCACTCTTATTCAACATAGTACTGGAGGTCCTTGCCAGAGCAATTAGGCAGGAAAAAGAAATAAAAGGAATCCAAATAGGGAGGGAAGAAGTGAAACTCTTGCTCTTTGCAGACGACATGATCTTATATGTAGAAAACCCCAAAGAATCCATTGGAAAACCACTAGAAATAATCAACAACTACAGTAAAGTTGCAAGGTATAAAATCAGCATACATAAATCAGTAGCATTTCCATACTCTAACAATGAACTAACAGAAAAAGAGCTCAAGAACACAATCCCATTCACAATCACAACAAAAAGAATAAAATACCTTGGGGTAAAATTAAGCAAGGAAGTGAAAGACCTACACAACGAAAACTGCAAGACTTACCTGAAAGAAATTGATGATGACATAAAGAGATGGAAAGACATTCCATGCACATGGATTGGAAGAATAAACATAGTTATAATGTCCATACTACCTAAAGCAATCTACAGATTCAACGCTATCCCAATCAGAATCTCAATGACATTCTTTACAGAAATAGAACAAAGAATCCTAAAATTCATGTGGGGCAACAAAAGACCCCGAATCACTAAAACAGTCCTGAGAAAAAAGAACAAAGCTGGAGGCATCACAATCCCTGACTTCAAAACATACTACAAAGCTACAGTAATCAAAACAGCATGGTACTGGTACAAAAACAGGTGCACAGATCAATGGAAGAGAATGGAAAGCCCAGAAATAAAACCACACATCTATGGACAGCTAATCTTCAACAACGGAGCTGAGGGCCTACAATGGAGGAAAGAAAGTCTCTTCAACAAATGGTGCTGGGAAAACTGGAAAGCCACATGTAAAAGAATGAAAATTGACCATTCTTTTTCACCATTCACCAAAATAAACTCAAAATGGACCAAAGACCTAAAGGTAAGACCTGAAACCATAAGACTTCTAGAAGAAAATGTAGGCAGTACACTCTTTGACATCAGTATCAAAAGGATCTTTTCGGACACCATGTCTTCTCAGACAAGGGAAACAATAGAAAGAATAAACAAATGGGACTTCATCAGACTAAACATCTTCTTCAAGGCAAGGGAAAACAGGATTGAAATAAAACAACCCACCAATTGGGAAAAAATATTTGCAAGTCATATATCTGACAAAGGCTTAATATCCTTAATATATAAAGAACTCACGCAACTCAACAACAAAAAATCAAACAACCCGATCAAAAAATGGGCAGGGGACATGAACAGACATTTCTCCAAAGAAGATATATGGATGGCCAATAGACACATGAAAAGATGCTCATCATCGCTAATCATCAGGGAAATGCAAATCAAAACTACACTAAGATATCACCTTACACCCAATAGAATGGCAAAAATAACCAAAACAAAAAGTGACAAATGTTGGAGAGGTTGTGGAGAAAAAGGAACCCTCATACACTGCTGGTGGGAATGCAAACTGGTGCAGCCACTATGGAAAACAGTATGGAGATTTCTCAAAAAATTAAAAGTAGAAATGCCATATGACCCAGCTATCCCTCTACTGGGTATCTATCCAAAGAACTTGAAATCAGCAATTCCAAAACTCCCATGTTCATTGCAGCAGCATTTACAATAGCCAAGATGTGGAAGCAATCTAAGTGCCCATCAACAGATGATTGGATAAAGAAGATATGGTATATATATATACAAAGGAATACTACTGAGCCATAAAAAAGGATAAAATCGTCCCATTCACAACAACATGGATGGACCTTGAGGGTATTATGTTAAGTGAAATAAGCCAGATAAAGAAAGACAATTTCTGTATGACTCCACTCATGTGTGGAAGTTAAACATGTGGACAAAGAGAACAGATTAGTGGCTACCAGGGGAAAGGGAGGTGGGGGTGGGCACAAAGGGTGAAGTGGTGCACCTACAATATGACTGACAAACAATAATGTACAACTGAAATTTCACAAGGTTTTACTATCATAATCTTAGTAAAATGTAAAAAAAAAAAAGAAGAAGAAGCGTTCCCACATAATTGGTCTGGCCCTGGATATATTGGCCACATCGCCACTGCTTTAGTCATCTCCTACCTCTCCCTGAGGGAGACGTTTGTTAACACCCTTGACAGAGGGGAACCATGATGGTTTTGTGTCGTTTTAAGAAATGCTTAAGAAATACTTCTACGTATTATCTTTAAGAATTTACTGGTTTTGGACAGAGTGGGCGGAGCAAAATGGCGGGGTGAGCTGACCCGGGATTCTCTCCCCTCCAAAATACAACAAAAGATTGGAAGAACTGAATTTCAGAGAATAAACATAATGCCAGCTCGTTAGAGACCTACAATACCAAGAAGGCGGAGATCATAAACCTAGCTTTACACCCTCTGAGGCGCTGGAACGGTAGGGGAGGGGCCGCGTGACCGGGGGATCATCCAGGACTCCTGCCGCTGATTCAGTGGAGACCTGCTGACGGGGGGAAAGCTTCCGTCCGCGGGGACCCTATAAATCAAGGGCCTTGGGAGACCAGAGAATAGAACTGATCTGAACCCAGACCGGCACGTGAGAGTAACAGCCCCTCCCCCCCAGCAAAGCCAGTGGGTGCCGCCATCTTGCCCCAAAGCGGAGAGCTAACACACCGCGCTCGACCCCCATCTATTGGCGACAGGCTGTAACTGCAACTGAATTCTACCACCATGAGAAAAAAACGCTCCTCTACCATCCAGCAATTTATAAAAGCCCCAGACCAGAAGGAAAATAATAAAAACACAGAATTAAGTCCTGAGGACTTGGAATTAGGTAAACTAAGTGATAATGAATTCAGAGCAGCTGTAATCAAAAAACTCAATGAGGTAGAGAGAAAGATAGAGAAACAAGCCGAGTTCTGGAGTTACTTCACAAAAGAGATTGAAATCATAAAGAAGAATCAAACAGAATTACTTGAGATGAAAAACACAATGGACCAGATAAAACAGAATACAGATTCCCTGAATGCCCGTGTAGACAACATAGAGGAGAAAATCAGCATAATCGAGGACAGACAGGCTGAATGGCGCCAGACAGAGGAAGAAAGAGAACTAAGAATTAAAAAAAATGAGGAAAATCTCCGAGAGATAATGGATTCAATGAGGAGTAAGAACATAAGGATCATAGGAATTCCCGAGAATATGGAAAAGGAAAATGGAGCAGAAAGTGTGCTAACGAAATTATTGAAGAGAACTTCCCAAATCTAGGGATCAACGGAGAAATGTGTGTAGAGGAGGGTTTTAGATCTCCTAGATTTGTCAATGTAAAAAGACCCACCGCAAGGCACATAATAGTAAAGTTGGCAAATAGGAATGATAAGGAAAGAATACTCAGGGAAGTAAGAAAAAAAAAGAGAATAACCTATAAAGGAGCCCCTATCAGACTGTCAGCGGGTTTCTCTACAGAAACCCTACAAGCTAGGAGAGAATGGAGCGGTATATTCAAAGCTTTAAAGGATAAAAACCTTCAGCCAAGAATACTCTATCCAGCAAGAATTTCCTTCAGATATGAGGGAGAAATTAAATCTTTTCCAGACAAACAAAAGTTAAGGGAATTTGTAACTAAAAGCCCTCCATTACAAGAAATCCTCAAGAAGGCTCTCATACTTGAAAAAAGAAAAAAGAGAGAAAGGGGACACAATCCACAGACTAGGGAGACCGATGGATAGAACCAGAACAGGATAGCAAATATTCAACTATAGCATTAGGGTAAAAATAAGGAAACTACCAAAACAAGGACGATCTTAGCACTCTAACTACAAATTAATAAGACAAGTTGGAATAAAAAATGAAAATAATTATTTAGGAGGGGAAGAGCAAAGGGTCTAAATCAGTATTGGTCGAGTAAGTAAGAGACCACCAGAGAATAGACTATATTATACACGAGATTCTAAATACAAACTTCAAGGGAGACACTAAAATAAAGTACAGAACAGAGTCACAAGTCATAGATAAGGAAAAATCTAAGAAACCCAGCATAAGAAATTACAGTATTAAATGGGTAGTCTAAAGCACACAGGAAAAAAACCACAGGAAAACAAGATAATGAGCGACAGATTGACAGCATTAAGTCCACATGCATCAATAATCACTCTCAATGTGAACGGATTGAACTCTCCAATAGAAAGACACAGAGTGGCAAAATGGATTAAAGAACAAGATCCAACAATTTGTTGCCTCCAGGAGACACACCTCAGCCCCAAGGACAAACACAGACTCAGGGTGAAGGGGTGGGGGACAATACTTCAAGCAAATAGCAAGGAAAAAAAGGCAGGTGTTGCAATTCTCATATCAGACCAAGTGGATTTCAAAATAAGACAGGTAAAGAGAGACACAGAGGGACAATATATAATGATCAAAGGGACACTTCATCAAGAAGAAATAACGCTTATACATATCTATGCACCCAACACAGGAGCACCAAGATTCATAAAGCAACTATTAACAGACCTAAAGGAAGATGTTAAAAACAACACAATAATAGTAGCGGACCTCAACACCCCACTCACATCAATGGACAGATCATCCAGACAGAAAATCAACAAGGAAACAGTGGAGCTGAATGAAAAACTAAAACAATTGGACTTAATAGACATATATAGATCACTCCACCCTGAAGGAGCTGAATACACATTCTTCTCAAGTGCACATGGAACATTCTCTAGGATAGACCATATGTTGGGAAACAAGGCAAGCCTCTACAAATTTAAAAAAATTGAAATAATAACAAGCATCTTCTCAGATCATAGTGCTATAAGGCTAGAAATTAATTACAAGAAAAAAGCTGAGAAAGACACAAAGATGTGGAGACTAAACAACACACTACTGAACAAGCAATGGATCATTGAAGAAATTAAAGAAGAAATAAAAAAATACCTGGAAACAAATGAAAATGATAGCATGCCATACCAACTCATATGGGATACAGCAAAAGCTGTATTAAGAGGAAAATTCATCGCAATACAGGCACTTCTTAACAAACAAGAAAAATCCCAAATAAGCAACCTTAAAGCACACCTAACTGAACTAGAGAAAAAAGAACAAATGAAGCCCAAAGTCAGCAGAAGGAGAGAAATAATAAAAATCAGAGCAGAAATAAATACTATTGAAATGAAAAAGGCAGTAGAAAGGATCAATGAGACAAAGAGCTGGTTTTTTGAGGAGATAAATAAAATTGACAAACCACTAGCCAGACTTACAAAGAAAAAAAGGGAGAAAGCTCAAATAAACAAAATCAGAAATAAGCGAGGAGAAATAACAGACTCTGCAGAAATACAACAGATTATAAGAGAATACTACAAAAAACTATATGCCAACAGAATGGATAACCTAGAGGAAATGGATAAATTCTTGGACTCCTACAATCTCCCAAAGCTCACTCAAGAAGAGGCAGACAATTTGAACAGACCAATCACAAGGAAAGAGATTGAAACAGCAATCAAAAACATCCCAAAGAACAAAACCCCAGGACCAGATGGCTTTCCTGGGGAATTCTACCAAACTTTCAGAGAGGATTTAATGCCTATCCTTTTCAAGCTATTCCAAAAAATTAGGGAAGATGGAACACTTCCTAACACATTCTACAAGGCCAACATCACACTGATACCAAAACCTGACAAGGACACCACGAAAAAAGAGAACTACAGGCCAATATCACTGATGAACATAGATGCAAAAATTCTAAACAAAATTTTGGCAACCAGAATTCAGCAATTCATCAAAAGAATCATACATCAGGATCAGGTGGGATTCATACCAGGGACACAGGGATGGTTCAACATCCGCAAATCAATCAACGTGATACACCACATCAACAAACTGAGAAATAAAAACCACATGATCATCTCAATAGATGGAGAGAAGGCATTTGACAAGATCCAACAGCCATTTATGATAAAAACTCTGAACAAAATGGGCATAGAAGGAAAGTACCTCAACATAATAAAGGCCATATATGACAAACCCATAGCCAACATCATACTCAATGGGCAAAAACTGAACCCCATCCCCCTGAAAACAGGAACGAGACAAGGATGCTCTCTATCACCACTCTTATTTAACATAGTACTGGAGGTCCTGGCCAGAGCAATCAGGCAAGAAAAAGGAATAAAAGGAATCCAAATAGGGAGAGAAGAAGTGAAACTTTCACTGTTTGCAGACGACATGATCTTATATATAGAAAACCCCAAAGAATCCATTGGAAAACTGTTAGAAGTAATCAACAACTACAGCAAAGTTGCAGGGTATAAAATCAATTTGCATAAATCAGTAGCATTTCTATACTCCAGTAATGAACCAACAGAAAAAGAACTCGAGAATACAATACCATTCACAATCGCAACAGAAAGAATAAAATACCTTGGGGTAAATTTAACTAAGGAAGTGAAGGACCTATATAATGAAAATTACCTTTCTGAGAGAATTGGATGACGACATAAGGAGATGGAAAGACATTCCATGTACATGGATTGGAAGAATAAACATAGTTAAAATGTCCATTCTACCTAAAGCAATCTACAGATTCAACACCATCCCAATCAGAATCCCAATGACATTCTTTACAGAATTAGAACAAAGAATCCTAAAATTCATATGGGGCAACAAAAGACCCCGAATTGCTAAAGCAATCCTGAGAAAAAAGAACAAAACGGGAGGCATCACAATCCCTGACTTCAAAACATACTACAAAGCTACAGTAATCAAAACAGCATGGTACTGGTACAAAAACAGGTGCACAGATCAATGGAACAGAATTGAAAGCCCAGAAATAAAACCACACATCTATGGACAGCTTATCTTTGACAAAGGAGCTGAGGGCATACAATGGAGAAAAGAAAGTCTTTTCAACAAATGGTGCTGGGAAAACTGGAAAGCCACATGTAAAAGAATGAAAATTGACCATTCTTTTTCACCATTCACCAAAATAAACTCAAAATGGATTAAAGACCTAAGGGTGAGACCTGAAATCATAAGGCTTCTGGAAGAAAACGTAGGCAGTACACTCTTTGACATCAGTATTAAAAGGATCTTTTCGGACACCATGCCTTCTCAGAGAAGGGAAACAATAGAAAGAATAAACAAATGGGACTTCATCAGATTAAAGAGCTTCTTCAAGGCAAATGAAAACAGGATTGAAACAAAAAAACAACCCACTAACTGGGAAAAAATATTTGCAAGTCATATATCTGACAAAGGCTTACTATCCTTAATGTATAAAGAACTCTCGCAACTCAACCACAAAACATCAAACAACCCAATCAAAAAATGGGCTGGAGACATGAACAGACATTTCTCCAAAGAAGATATACTGATGGCCAATAGGCACATGAAAAGATGCTCATCATCGCTGATCATCAGGGAAATGCAAATCAAAACTACACTAAGATATCACCTTACACCCGTTAGAATGACAAAAATATCTAAAACTAATAGCAACAAATGTTGGAGAGGTTGCGGAGAAAAAGGAACCCTCATACACTGCTGGTGGGAATGCAAACTGGTGCAGCCACTAGGGAAAACAGTATGGAGATTCCTCAAAAAACTAAAAATAGAACTACCATACGATCCAGCCATCCCACTACTGGGTATTTATCCAAAGAGCCTGAAGTCAGCAATCCCAAAAGCCCTGTGCACCCCAATGTTTATTGCAGCACTGTTTACAATAGTCAAGACGTGGAAGCAACCTAAGTGCCCAGCAACAGACGAATGGATAAAGAAGATGTGGTACATATATACAATGGAATACTACTCAGCTGCAAAACAGAACAAAATCATTCCATTTGCAATAACATGGATGGACCTTGAGAGAATTATGTTAAGTGAAATAAGCCAGCGAGAGAAAGATAATCTGTGTATGACTCCACTCATATGAGGAATTTAAAACTATGGACCAAGAACAGTTTAGTGGATACCAGGGGAAAGGTGGGGTGGGGGGTGGGCACAAAGGGAGAAGTGGTGCACCTACAACATGACTGACAAACATTAATGTACAATTGAAATTTCACAAGATTGTAACCTATCAATAACTCAATAAAAAAATTTTTTTAAAAAGTACATACCTATAAGGTAATTGAAAAAAAAAAAAAAAGAGTATAATCTGAGTACTCGAAGAACAGCTGGTTAATTGTATAGACCTGATAGGTTTTGTACATACTTTAGGCCTTGCACCAGCAAAGCAAAAACAAGGAAAAATAAAAATAAGAACTGTTTTCAACAACTTGGCTAAGACTAACACTATCTAAAAAGTAATTCTTAAGTACCTCAAATTTTTCTACCATAAAAATGACTCCAATACAAAGATCCTGTAATTATCTTTTTTAAAACAAGTTTAAAGATATTAAACCATAAATATTCAAAAACAAAAACTTAATGTACCAGAAAACTTTAGGTGAATATCTTTATAATCTTGGAGCACAAAAGACTTTCAAAGCGTGACCGCAAAGGCTAAAACACCACTACAGAAAAGATTGAGAGACCTGCAACAACGACATTAAAAACTTCACTATTGCCAAAAAAAGAAAAATACCCAAAAAACTATAAATAAAATTAACACCAAAAAATGGGTACTCTTGTCAACTATACCCTTTGTATAATCTTTCTGGAGAGCAGTTTAAGAACAGTTATCAAAATTTAAGATATGTTTATAAATTGGCCAGAAATTCCAAAAAATTTAACCTATGGAAATAAAAGAGCAAGTACACAGGAAAAAAAAAAAAAACAAAAAAACAATTTACTGGTTTTGCCTTTCATCTTTATTCCATTGGAATTGATTTTGGAGTGAGAGATGCAAATTAACTTTGTGTCCTATGTGGACACCAGATATCTCAGCACAGTTTATAAAATATTCTCTCCATTCACCACTGATCTACAGTGCCAACTCTGTCATGGATTTTCCATAAATAATTGTCAGCCTAAATGCTCTATATTTTATTCCATTGATCTTTTTGTCCAATTGCTATAGCTTTATAAAAAAATTTTGATATCTGCCCACATCCTGTTTTTCATTTGTAGGGTCTCTTGGATATAAATTTATATCCTTTTTAGGGGTGTCTTGGCTATAAATTTATTAATCAGTATGTAAATTTCCACAAAAATACTGTTGGAATTTTAAGTGGAATCTCAATACATTTCCTCATCACTTTGGGGAGAACTGATCTCTTTAATATATTGTCTTCCAATCCATGGGCATAATATATGACTCCAGTTCTTTATTATCTTTCAATAAAGTTTTGTAAACTTCCCCATAAAAACCACAGCTCCTTTACTTAGTTTTCTCCCGCACTCACAGTGTTAGCCTTAGGGCCCCTCCTTTTGATCCCTCAGCCCCGGCAGTGGTGGCTGTTTTCTGTAGTTGCCTCCATCAGACCTCACTATTACGTCTGTGTCTTTCCATTCCCTAGTTTAAGTCTTTATACTGGGGAATAACTCGTTATTTTAAAATTCCTCTGTTTAAAGTAACTAGTCTGCTGACGAAACCCTGATTAGTGTAGACATTGGTTTCTAGAGTGACCCCATCAAAGAGACTCCCAAACATGGGATTTTAGTACCGTTAGGTTGTGTCTTGGGGCGCCACTTCTTTCATTTAGCCCTGTACCAGCAGTCCAGGCGAAGAAAAAAATATGTAGATTAGAAAGGAAGAAATAAAACTATCATTATGCACATTTGATACTCTTGTATTCTTGGATGACCTAAAAGAACACACAGAGAAATCATGAGAATTAACTATAAAGTTTAGCAAAGTTGGTGGTGAAAAATCGGCATACAAAGTCAACTGCATGTCTACAAAGCAAAAAGAGGTAAGAAAGATTTTTGTGAAAAACAAAGAAAATAGGAATCATAAGGAAAACTCCTTTGTTGGTTTATTATTTATACATCTTTGTTCTAATTTTTTTATATTGGTAGCTCTCTGGCTTACTATAGGCATCTTTAGCTTTTACAATTAAATTATATACTTCATATATAATAAAAGAATATTACAACAAAATACATCCATTTCCCCTTCTGTCGTCTGTGCTTTATTATCATGACTTATTTCTACATTATGTTATGAGTCACAATACAAGATTATTTTTTTCTTTAACAATCCATTACCTTTTAAATAATTTTTAACGTTGAGAAAGATCTTTAGTATTTGCCTACATATTTACTATCTTTGGTGCTCTTCATTCTTGTGTGTAGATCTGAGTTTCATTCTGGTATCATTTTCCTTCAACCTAAATACATTTTTTTTTTGCCTGAAAAAGTCATTATTTTGCTTCTATTTGGGAGGATTTGTGTCTGTGTATGTGTGTGATTGACGATCTTTTCTTCCTTTCAGCACTTTATAGATGCCCGGTCCTGGATTGGGTACAGGTTTGTACAAACCATTTGTAAGCAACATTTTAAAGAAAAATGGAAAAACTTGAATATGATCTGTGTGTGGGAAGACATGAAAATTCACTGAAATGGAAAGATGGAGGTCATCGACTGAAAAAAGCAGGTTATGAAACAATAGGTACAATATGACCTCATTTTAATAAAAATGCGTTACATATACATATGTGTAACATATATACATTATATATCTATACATACATATAATGATCTGCAATACGATATATCCCAATATAATACAATATATTGATAAAAAATTAATATATATACAATAAGGTGTTAACAGTTGTCAGTCGTAGTCTCTGAAGGGGTGCTGCGATGCGTTTTGTTTTCTTTCTTTTGCTTCCACTGGGACCTGCACTGACAACGAGTGTTAACAGCCGCTCCCGCCTTTGGGTGACTCCCCACCAGCGAGAACAGTGAGGGTGGGACAGCGGGATGGCCCGGGGCGCGGGCAGGTCACTTGGGGCGAGGCCCGTCCGTTGCAGGCGCTCAGCCCAGGATGGAGAGTTCACCAGAGAAAGGACAACGAAATGATGCGAGCGATCAGAGGGACGCCTGGCGGTGTGCAGAAAGAGTCAGAAGCACGTTCGTTTCCTCGTAATTCGAGCAGCTGCCAACTACCGGGGTTCACCGGCGCCCCCCCGGCCCGCAACCGCCCCCAAATCCCGCTGCTCGAGGGCGTCCGAGGGGCCCCGCCGCGGCCGCGCAGGCTCAGGGATCCGGCCCCCCGCGGACCGAACGCGGCCCGAGCCACTTCGCCGCGTTCTTTGGGACGGACGTCGAGGGTCGGGAAGGGGAGCGGAGCCTCAAGTTCTTGCTTCTTGTTTCCAAGACCCGCTTTCCGGGACGGTGGGGACCTGGGGCGATTCAAGCGGGCTCGAAGGGTAAAAGCTGGGGTCACAGGGTTCCCAGGAAGGCGGGACAGGCGGCGCCCGGAGTGCTGGGGGCTCAAGGAAGGACCGGCGGCCCCCGGAGCCGGACGGCTGCTGGGCCCGGAGAAGCTCTTAAATAGTTTTTATTCTCCAACTGTAATTAAGATAAATGGAGATGGGCTGGGAGAGGGAGGGAGGGAGGGAAGGGCCGGGAGCAAAGGAACTAAGAATCCCCTGCAAGCAATCAGAAAGCTCAATGCTTCTAGGCTTTTCTGTGGCAAAACTTCCCGCGGCTTAGTAGACACGCCTATCGGTCCGGTCTGTTTCCCACCTGGCACAACCCCGGGGTGGCGCCAACCGCTGGGCTATAAAGAGCGGACGTTGGCCCCTCCGGGCAAACGCGACGGCGGCTTGGAGCGCGCTCGACCTCGGAAAGGTGGGAGAGGGTCCCTGCTCCTTTGCCCAGGTCCTCGGAGCTGCCGCTGCTCTCACGCCCTAGGGATCTCGTGCGGCCCGATCCCCGACTGCGCGGGGGACAAGCGACGAAAGCAGCCGCTGAGCCCTGGCGACATCTTTGGGTTACTGCCCTGCCTGGGAGGCCCGGCTTGTTTGCCCAGACTCGGCGGCAAATGGCCTAAAAGGCGGAATGTGGAAGACAGGGCGGAGGGGCGCGGGGGTTGGCTGGGAGGGAGGGGTAGGCGCGCGGGCGGCGGGCCTGGCAGCGAACTTGCTGGGGCTGGGGAGGCGCTAGCCCGGGTTTCTGCGGAGGCTGAGAGGGAGGTTTGGGCAGATCCCAGGGCAGGCCTGGGGTCCCAGAGTTTCAGGAATTGTAGCGTTGGGAAATAAGTTCTGCAGGTGATTGTGTGAGCGATCACCCGCTGTAATTTATTGTCCTTAATCCAAGAGCTATAAAGAAGAATTAGAATTGCCGCTACCCTACAGAAAGGTTATACTGCAGAAGAAGGAACAAATGAGAAAAATGTCTCCCAACAAGATCAGTAAAGTAAAATAGAAGGATGCAAGAATGGCAAAGAGCTCCTTGATTTTAGTTTCCCCAAGAGGCTAATTCTATCACAGCCCATTTCCCTTCTGTTCAGCCTCTGCCTGAGGCTAGCCAATGCCCACCTGTTTTTCCCACACCTCTTTGCCCTGGCGGGCGGTCTGTGCGGTCCCAGTTTTACCCCTATAGATGCCGCCTGCGCTGGAGGCCTGAGTTGTGGCCGCGGGTTTTCACAGCGATGGAAGGAGCAGTAAGAGCTCCACTTATACTGGGTACTCACCAAGTGTCCGTTTCACCTAGGACTTTCTCACAGACCCCTCTCCACCTCGTCACCCCGGTTCCTAGGTTTCTGTCTACGTTTATCTAGCAAAGTCTAGCATCGGCTTACTTTGTGTCATATACTTTAATTACTTTATGAATATTACCGTATTTACTTCTCACAACAATTCTGTGAACTAGGTTCTATTGTTAACACTATTTTACTTAGGTCCAAAGAGGTGAAATAAGTAGCCCCCAAATCACGCTGCTGCTAAGTGACAGAGCTGGGATTTGAACCCAGGAAATCTGCATCTTCCTCCCTGAGCTCTGCTGCGTCTCTCCATCTGTGTTTCAGCCTGTGGGTCCTTCAGGACTGATTTGGTGGAAGGCGCCAGCAGGTAGTGACGACTCACCTTCCAGTCATCACCCAGCGGTAAGTCTCAGCAGCGTTAGACTCCCTCACACCCCAGCGGGGGGCCTCGTTCTGGGCTTCCTCAAAACCACATTCCCTCCGTGTTTCTCCCTCCTCTCTGGTTTTTCACATCAGTCCTCTTTGAAGTCTCCTTTGCAATGTCTTTTTTTCTTTTACCCATCTCTTAAAGTTGATGTTCATTGGAAATCTGTTCTAAACTGAGACATTCCCGTGCCGTAGTAGACACACACCTCAGCTGATCGCACCTGCTCCCATTGCTTCAATGCTGATGACTTCACCTGGCCAATTCCAGTGCGTCCTTTAGGTCTTGGCTTAAATCTTACCACCTCTTGGAAGTCTTATTGAACTTTCCCCTCCAGATTAGTTCAGGTACCCTTCAACGTGTTTCCCCTACTGTAATCCCCATCACACGTGATTGTAAATACTCATTTAATTAGCCCCCTTTCCTGCCAGACAGCTGCTAAAGAGAGGGGATTATTCCTGCTTTGCTCACTCATCTAGTGCAGGACACAGATTAAATATTTCATACAGGACACAGATTAAATATTTTCTACTAAATGGGTGAAGGAATTGTATTCGGAGCAATTTATTTCTTAAAATGAAACACGTGTTTCAATAGTTTCAGCTGCTGGATCAACATGAAGACAGACGACTGCTCCCTGGTGGTAGAATCACCTTACCCAGACTTGGTCATCAACATAGGAGCAGTGACTCTTGGTGAAGGAAACAGAAATAAGCTGCAGAAAACTCAGAGAGAGCAAGAGAAGGCGAAAGTTACACAGGCTGCATGTGCTTTGTTAAACTCAGGAGGAGGAGTGATTTGGCTGGAAATGGCAAACGAGGATGAGCATCCCGTGGAGCTGGGACTGGATTTAGAACAGTGTTTGAGGGCGCTTATTCAGTCTTCGGATCTGCATGCTTTCTTCGAGACTAAGCAACAAGGGAGGTGTTGTTACATTTTCGTTAAATCTTGGAGCAGTGACACTTTTCCTGAAGACTGTTCTGTTAAGCCCCGCATTTGCAGCCTGGGTACTTCATTATACCATAGATCTGGCACCTCTGTGCTTCCCATAGATTCAAGAGAAGCATTCACTTTCCTGAAAATCAAGAAAAGAGATGCAGAAAATAGTCCTATTAATGAAAGATCTCCATCTAGTGAAATTCCCAAAGCTGGACGTCAGATTCTTGAATCCCGTCCTGCTCACCAGGTTTTCCAAAGAGACAGATTTGAATATGGTGAAGTCTTACCTTTTCCTAAGTCCCAGTTCACAGAGTTTAAACAATTCTCTACAAAGCACATCCAAGGATATTTAAAAAGCGTAATTCCAGAGTACGTCCCTGCATTTGCAAACAGTGGGGGAGGCTATCTTTTTATTGGAGTGGATGATAAGAGTAAGAAAATCCTGAGATGTGCTAAAGAAAATGTTGACCGTGACTCTTTGGAAAGCCTAATAGCAAAAGCAATTTCCAAGTTGCCTGTTGTCCATTTTTGCTCTTCCCAAACACCAGTGGGGTATGAGACCAAAATTATAGATGTGTTTCACCGGGAAAAGTTGTATGGTTATCTCTGTGTGATCAGAGTGGAGCCATTCTGCTGTCTGGTTTTCTCAAAAGCTCCCAGTTCATGGATGGTGAAGGACGAGCATGTCTGTAGCCTGACGACTGAGGAGTGGGTAGACGTGATGATGGACACGGGTCCAGGTAAGAGGGAGAAAGCTCTTCCTCCCCTGTTGTTTTCTCCCTCCATAGCATCTCCATGTCCTTTCTTCATTCTCTATAACTTTGAACTCCTCCCACATGCTAAAATTTGCTTTCTCTAAATCTCTATGCTTTTCACATATGGGAAGATTTTGTTGGGTAAGAAAAAGCCAAAATTAGATATTTTGTAAAGGGGGATTTCCCACAAAAGAAAAAGTAAGGAAGTAATTTAGAAATTCATTCCTCGGTTAAAATCCTCTAATTGGAGCTTGCTGGAGCCTCATAATAATGATTACCTTGCGCCTCAGCTTAGCATGAGATCAGCTCTGGGAGACAAGAGCTAGTGTTGGCTGAGGTTTGTTTTGGTGGGGTGCATGTGCAGGGATGTAAAACACATGATGATTTGAATTTAAAAAGACTATTTTAAGTGCCGTTACAGTTCAAGCAAATAACCATTAAAACATAGAAGAGGGAGCATTCTATTGAATGAGGAAACATCGTTCCAGATTCAAAAGAAGGGCTCTTGAATGGATCTTTGGGAAGCTTGCCATTGAGTCAAGTGAAGAATCTGCCTTTGTTTCCTGAATTGTACCATGTTAAATGAAACACAGACATCAGCTTGTACGGCCTATTCCAGTGGTGAGGAATGAACTCACATAGAGTAAGATGAGCTTGCTTTCTTTCAGAGTTGACCGAAGCTTTTGAATCTCAGCTATCTCACAGGCCTCCAAGTTGCAGACCAGTATATTCTAAGAAAAGTCTGGAACATAAAGTAGATCTCCAACAACGTTTATTTCCAGGTATTAATCACCAGTTTTTACATAAGGAGAAAGGGAAATAAGTGAATACATTCGGTTAAAAATAAATCCATGTAAGACTGTGTTTCTGTAAATCCAGGTGTATAAAGTGACAATGCCACAGTCCTCTTGGGGATGAGTATCAGAGCCCCTTAGAAATTGTCTAGCTTAGCGGTTGCCAAATCTGGCTGATTATCAGAAAGAGTGCACGAGGTAGTTAAGTGTGCAGAAGCACTTAGGCCCCACCAAGAACTCACACATTTCATTTCCGGGGATGGGGCTTGGGCATGTGCATTCGAACAAGCTTCCCAAATGATTCTGAGCTCCACTGGGTTTGGAAACCGCTGATCTAGTCCAACTGTAGGCAAAACACTAGGTCTGGGTGAAAATAGAGTAATTGCCCAGCTTTGGTGGGCTTTTTTAGGGATGGAAGAATGATACCAGTAAAAATAGTTAAAATTTTCACCTGGACAGAATATAAAAATACAGAGAGGGGCCAGCCCTGTGGCCGAGTGGTTGAGTTCGCACGCTCCGCTTTGGCAGCCCAGGGTTTCTCCGGTTCAGATCCTGGGCGTGGACATGGCACCACTTGTCAGGCCATGTTGAGGCAGCATCCTACATGCCACAACTAGAAGGACCCACAACTAAAATATGAAACTATGTACTGGGGGGATTTGGGGACAAAAAGCAGAAAAAAAAAGGAAGATTGGCAACAGTTGTTAGCTCAGGTGCCAATCTTTAAAAAAAACAAAACAGAGAATCCGAGAAAAAAATATAGAAGTGCAAGATCTGACAGTAGAATATGATATACAAATGTCCTATAAGCATCTAAACATTTATCAAGGGCCTGCTAATTGCTATATTAGACCTACCTTACATCCATTTTCAATCAAATAGTTTCTTTACTTAACTGAGATCTTTATAGTCCTTAGCTTACCATAAAGGTTTTGTTTTTGTTTTTTTTAACATTCTACAATAAGAACATGAGAGGCAAGAGTAACTGAATACATGGTTTTTGCTTTCTCAGGCTCAATAAATTCCATTTTAGTTGGCACTCTCTCCTTCATGAGATACGTAGAAGGGTGACTTCTTCAATTCACCAGATTTGTATGGTGGGGGTTAAAGAGAGGTGTGCTAGAAGGAATTTGCCTTAAATTCTACAATTATTTTGGGGGCCTTACACTCCCTTTTAAATGTAATATGTGATTTATACAAAATAATACAAACAGTACTTTTTAAATCTTTTAAATTCTTTCCATGTCTAGTGCCACCAGGACATCTGCAATATACTCCTGAATCCCTCTGGAAGGAGCTGTCCTCAGAGCATGAGGGTCTGGAGGAATTAATCAATGAGCAAATGCGTCCTTTCTCGCAGGGAATTTTGATCTTCTCTAGAAGCTGGGCCGTGGACCTGAACTTGCAAGAGCAGCAGGGAGTCATCTGTGATGCTCTGCTGATAGCACAGAACAGCTCCCCCATTCTCTACAGCATTCTCAGGGAGCAGGATGTGGACGGGCAGTTCTGTACCCGCACTGCCTTCACTCTGAAGCAGAAGCTGGTGAACATGGGGGGCTACACCGGGAAGCTGTGTGTCATGACCAAGGTCCTCCGCCTGAGTCCTGAGAGCCATGCAGAGCCCTTGGCCGGTTCCGGCTCTCCAGTTGATTACCCCACATCCTATGACCTTGCAGACACCCAACAAATGGAAGCCTTGCTGCAGTCCCTTGTGATTGTTCTGCTCAGCTTCAGATCTTTCTTGAGTGACCAGCTCGGTTGTGAGGTTTTAAACCTGCTCACAACCCAACAGTATGAGATCTTCTCAAAAAACCTCCGCAAGAACAGAGAATTGTTTGTCCATGGCTTACCTGGCTCAGGGAAGACAATCATGGCCATGAAGATCATGGAGAAGATAAGGAATACATTTCACTGTGAAGCAAATAAAATTCTCTACGTTTGTGAGAACCAGCCTCTGAGGGACTTTATCAGGTAAGCAGTAGGATCTTACTGTCAACCAGTGAGGTTCAGTCTGAATTCGCTCCACACTCCTCTCAACCAGAATCACCTTGTTCCTTGAGAGTTAGGTGGTAAAATGATGTGGGACAACAGTACCGTGTTCTGAGGAGCGTGATAGAGTAGTTTTCCTCCTTTATTCACTTGGAGAAAACCTGAGTGTGTCATTTTAATTTTTGCAGTAATAAAAGGATCTGCCAGGCAGTGACCCGGAAAACCTTCATGAAAAATAACTTCAAAGAGATTCAACACATCATCATCGATGAAGCTCAGAATTTCCACACTGAAGATGGGGATTGGTATGAGAAGGCAAAAAGCATCACTCAGAGAGAAAAGGGTCACCCAGGGATTCTCTGGATCTTTCTGGACTACTTTCAGACCAGCCACTTGGTTGACAATGGCCTCCCCCATTTCTCAGTCCAGTATCCAAGAGAAGAGCTCACCAGAGTGGTCCGCAATGCAGATCCAATAGCCAACTACCTACAAAAAGTAATGCAGGAAATCATAAAGAACCCTCCATTTAACATCCCTCCGGGGTCCCTGGAGATGCCCCGTGAAGCTCAGTGGGCTCAGGGTGTTCGAGGCAACTTGAAGATTGTGGTGTGTTTGGACTTGGAGCAGATGGTGGTCCAGGTAGCAGAGAAGTGCCGGTTTTTCTTGAGGAATGGCTATTCCCCGAAGGATATTGCTGTGCTTTTTAGCAAAGCAAGCGAAGTGGAAAAATATAAAGATAAGTTCCTAAAAGAAATGAAGAAGAAAGTGTCTGAGATCAATGATGCATCCATTTTGGCCAGTCACATCCTGCTGGACAGCATTCGTCGATTTTCAGGCCTCGAAAGAATCATTGTGTTTGGGATCAATCCAAGGGTAGCTGAGCCAGCCATTTTCAACAATCTGCTGCTCTGTCTGGCTTCCAGGGCGCAGAAACATCTGTATATTCTGACGCTTTCCAACTGAAAGGAAGACCTCAATCTAGGAGGAATTGATAAAGTATTCCTTCTGCCCCTGCCGTTTCAGAAGAAGAATGACTATTCTGCATCATAAAAGTATTATTTCTAACAATGGAACCTTGTAAGATGACTCGCTTCAGAGCTGTTGCTATACTCTGTGAAGGGAACTTCTGAAAAGTTTAAGTCTGATTGGTCCTATTAATTAACACTTTTCTTCTTTTGCCTTGCTATTTATATTGACATTCAATGTTTTAAAACTTAGAAGTAGGTTTTCTTTGCTAAGCTAGAAGAGAATTGTTGATAATTCCTTCTTTGTCCACACTTGAACAGCAATAAACCATGACAGCACTACATTTTTTTATAAAGAATTCAAGAACTCATGGCTCTTTAAATTTAACAAAGAATAGTATGAATTGCACCATTAATCTGAGAGTTGATTTCATGGTGAACAGTCCCAGCATGGCCAATTTCAAGCTACCTAATGAAGCTGTGACGTCAACAGGCTCCCAACACCCCTGAAAATTTAACATGTGGCTCTTGTGAGCCAGTATACGCCAGCTCTAGCACATGGCTACAACTGAAGCCATTCCAGCAAAATTCGAGGTGCCTTTTTCTCAGTCACAATATTTTTAGAAAGAGAAAACATTTGATAGAAAAATGAAATACTCTAAACATTTATTTAAATTACTTAGTTTATAGTATATATATATATATATATACACATATATAATAGTATTCTGTATTCTTATGTGTGTGTTTATGTATATATATATGTAGTATCTGGTCAAAAGGCAATATTTTACCTTTCTACTGACTGATACATAACTCAGTTATCTTGAAAGGCAACTATTCCAAGTAGAAAACCATTAATAATATTCATTCATCTGAAGACTAATTTCTAAGTTGATTTAATATATTGTGCAATATATTAGCAAAAGAATAATAGACTCACCAGGGAAATATGGCCGTGAAGCAGAGGAATGTTGCTACACAACATTTCAACGTGCGCTTCCAAAAGAGGATGTGAAATAGAAAGTAACCCAATCAAGAGAGGAAGAACACCACAAAATAACTTCAGAAGTGAAGGCTAGATTACAGGACGCACAGGGATAATCCACACAGTAGAAAGCAAAATAAGAAATCTAAAAATATAAATAAAAGCCAAAAAAGTAAACAGAAATAGAGATTTTTAAAGATTAGAGAGAAGGAGATACATACAGAAGATAGGCAATGGATTTTCAATGTATGTGTAATTGGAGTTCCTCAAAGAGTAATATAAAGCAGTAGAACAGAAATATACATATAAATTATATTTATAATATAGTCCAATTTATAATTGGACTGTAGAGATAGAGAATGCACTGGCAGCCATGCAAAAAGACTGTCACTTTAAAGGAATAACAGGTTGGCATCGGCCATCTCAGAAGAATGTCTCATGCCAGAAAAGAGTGGAGATACACCAATGAAAGAGCCCTGGAAATGATGTGTGAGCGTGGATATGTGAGCGTTTCTCTGGAGCCTCTTGGTCCTTCAAGAGTAGAAGGCTAGAGACAAACAGGTTTGTCTAGGTAAGAACTCAGGGAACAGCAAGCCCGTGAATCCTTCCTGAGGAGCTAGAGGATGACCTTCATCCAACCAAGAAATGATTGTAGAAACTTTGGCAAAAAGATTGTCAGTGAACATTGACTATAATAAACTGTAGGTCTAAGATCAAAAACAGAGTTGGAAGTAAGGATGACAAGGTAATATGTAAGTGACATCTACTGTGACAATATAGAAATTGCATACCTAAGGGGGAAGACGGCAGAAGAAAAGATGGGAAGCTTGCTTACTGTGTTATAGGTCATATCTGACAAAAAGACTGTTTTAAGCTGGTAAACCAGTTTGTAGATAATTAAATATATTTAAAAGTACAAAGATAAACACTAAAAACACAACACTGTTAATTGGATGGTAGAGGAGAGGGAAACAGTAGGGGAGTGAGAATTTACAAGATAATTTTATTAAGGCTCATAGTGGGGAATTGTCTAAAGAAGAGGGAGCTGTTATAGACCTTGCTTGTCCATTTTATTTTCCCAGAAAGTCTCTCTCCTGTCTTCTGTATTATTTTACCCTCGAATTCTGTTCACTGCCTAGGCAAAGTGGTATAGATTGTGTTTTGATTTATTACTTTTCTTCTAACCCATCCCTCATGCTCTTCTACCAACGGCATAGACTGCTAATGGTCTGTCAATATTTCTTCTTTCCTTTTTCTATAGTAATAGACATTTTAGGGGTGCACATGATAACCTGAAATAATGATATTTCATAGCCTCCCTTGAAGCCAATTATAGCCATAGGGCAAAACTGTGGCCAAAGGTATGTGAGCAGAAGTGAGGTAGCTAACATCAGGTCTTCTTGATGGTCTTGTTTTTAGAGAAATGATGCATTTTTCCATCCGCCAATTCTGTTAGCAAGAGAGTATTAAGAAGTGCCCCCAGGGAGTCCCCTAGGCTCTCCACATTGTCCTCTTTTTTTTTTTTTTTGAGGAAGATTGCCCCTGAGCTAACAGCTGTGCCCACCACCTTCCTCTGGTTTATATGTGGGACGCCTGCCACAGCATGGCTTGATAAGCAGTGCATAGGTCCGCACCCGGGATCCAAACTAGCGAACCCCGGGCAGCTGAAGTGGAACGTGCGAACTTAACCATTGTGCCATGGGGCTGGGCCCCCTACATTGTTCGTTTTGATCTGCTATGTAGCGGCAAACCAATTTCCCCTTCATAATCAGTGCAATATTGTGATTTATAAGAATATGTATTTGGTCACTCAGATGACTAAATATATATTTTTCATAAATATTTAGTCTTTGTCCCCGTCCCTAGTTCACAGCTCCCAAAACTCTTTGAATTTCCTGAGCAATAAGTGCAATAGGAGCATCTTTTGTTATATTATTTGCTCTCTTGTCTTCAGCCTCAAAAAAAAAAAAAAAACCACTTCAGAACAGTAAAGGTGAAATGAGTGTCTTGTTACTCATAACAAGCTCCTTTCAACCACAACTGAGTTTAGGTTACTGAGGTGACTTTTAGAAATCTCCTAAAAATGGGGAGGGCTGCTTGCTAGGGGAACCAACCACGAATAGAGGGTTGGAACTTTCAGTCCACCCCCAGATTTCTAGAGAAGAGAAAGGGGATGGAGGTTGAACCAATCACCAATGGCCAGTGATTTAATCAGTCATTAATGAGCCTATGTAATGAAGCTTCCATAAAAACCCAAAAAGAGGGGGTTCAGACAGCTTCCAGCTTGGTGAACCAGAACACTTTCATGTACCACCACTCCAGGCCCCAAACTCCTTGAGGACAAAAGCTCTTTTGGGACCTTGCCCTATGTATTTCTTCATCTGACTGTTGATTTCTATCCCTTAATATCCTTTGTAAGAAACCAGTAATCTAGTGAGTAAACTGGTTTCCTGAGTCCTGTGAGCCACTCTAGCAAATTAATTGAACCCAAGAAGGGGATCGTGGGAACCTCCGATTTACAGCCATTCAGTCAGAAGCACAGATAACAACCTGGGCTTGAGATTGGCATCTGAAGTGGAGTGCGGTCTTGTGGGAGTGAGCCCTCAACCTGTGGAGTCTGCTGCTGTCTCCGGGTAAACAGTGTTAGAATTGAGTTGAATTGTAGGATACCCATCTGTTGTTGGAGAATTGCTTGGTGATGTGGGGGGAAAAAACACACACTGTTGGAATTGGGTGCAGAACCTTCAGTCGGGATCAATCACCCAGCAATTACAGTGACCACCTTTTTCTGAATGTTGATTCGGCAGCCTGAGGAGCCCAAAAAGCCCAGGAGGAAACCTTGGCTTCCAGTTTAATAGCATCATGACAATTTGGGGGTATTAGAACTTCCAAACCTACTGGGCCCGAGGTGATGGTGGCTCGTAGCAAAAATTCCCTAAATGAGTTAGTAAATGTAATCACTACACCCACTTCCACCCCTTGGTTCTCAGACTGGTACGTTCTGGCGTACACCGCTTCCTGTGGGGAAGAACCCCAACTGCATAGGTGTTGTCTCCCAGCTGAGGCTAAAAATAAGCCTTCAGCAGGCTGTGGCTTCATGCTATAAAGCCAGCTGATTCTGAGTGACGGGCACATGGTAAAAGCAGAGACTTCTCTGGGTGTGAGCCTCTTGCTATATCATTGTGACATGCCATTGTGGCAAGATGTGTTCCTTGTTTGGAGGCAATGTTTTATGGCAATAAATAAGACGTTCTTTAAGTCCACAAATGGTGATGCTAGCAGAAGCTTTGTGGGCAGAGGAGGAACACTCGTATCTGAAATGTGTATTTTTTCCTGTGAGCCACCAGGTTTCTGCTGGTTTCTGTAGGGAATGCTGCTATCTTGCTGACTCTGTATTGGCCTCTATTGTCAGCAGGGTAACACTCAGCAGTGGTGGCAGCCAGGTCAGTCTTGGTAAGGGGAAGTCCATGTCCATTAGCCTGTGCATAGCCTCTATTTCAGAAATGTTCGATTATAACTGGATTCCAGACTGTGGGGCCTCAATTATAGACCCTACCTCCAATGGTAGCTTAAAATATCCTCATGAAGAAAACATTAGGCCCAAATGGTTTCACCGGCAAGTTGTATCAAACATTCAAGGAACAGATAATTCCATTTTTATGCAAAATATGCCAGGGTATTGAAGAAAAGAGAGAACACTCCTCATTTCACAAGAAAATTATGAGGAAAACGTCCTAGGGCATTCTAACTAATGAACGTGAGTGCAAAAATTCTTCACTAAATGTTAGCAAAACAAATATAGCAAATGTATCCAAATGATACATCATTTATCCCAGGAATGCAGTACATAGTCTCCCAAGAATGTAATCCATACGTTTATCCTAAGAATGCAAGGTTTGGTTTAACATGAAAATCAATCAATGTAATCCACCACATCAACCGATTAAAAGAGAAAAATTACATAATAATCTGAATAAATGCAGAAAAAGCATTTAACGTGATTTGACATGCATTCAAGGTAAAAACCACAGCAAACTAGGACTAAAGAGGAACTTTCTTTTCTAGATGAATGTCACGTTCTCCCACCAAACATTATACTTAATGGTAAAATGCTGAGATCTTTCCCTCTCTAAGATTGGGGTGCTGGATACCTTATGGCATCAAGACTGGGAAATAGGAAGGGTTCATTCTTGCAAATTCTTCAATAAATGGAAGTCACTTTGACCTCTTTGACCTTTGTCTATGTAATTTGAGGGGAATCTGTTTTTGTCTGTAATGAAATGCACAGAAGTAATGCTCCAGAATTCCTAGAGCAATGGCCAAGGAAGGCACAGTGGAGAGGAGAAGATGGAACTAGTCCGGGGGGCGGGGGGCGGGGGGGTGGTGTGGGCATTGATGCCCCTAGGTTATCAGTGGCTTCAGGCCTTCAGTTCCCCCGCACCAGCTACAACTGGGCCAGCCGGCATAGTGGGCCGATCAGGGGGTAGCAGAAGGGCCGCCGCGGGCCTCCGTGCAGCAGCTGGCGCACCTGCACCCGGGGGGCGCTGTGTTAGGCCATCGAGGCCAGAATCAAAGTCGTTGCTGCAGGCGGCTCGGGTGAGCTAGGTGCCTGTGGTGAGCAGGAGAGAGGGAGGCAGGAGAGGAGGAGGAAAGGGCGAGGGGGAGAGGAAGAACCCGAAGGCCCAGTTTCATTTTCTCCAAACCCAAACCCCAGCGCCCGCGCCTTCCGGACTTCAGCCAAGTGGAAGCCACCGCGCGGCCAGGTCTAAACTGGAATCCTGTCTTCGCAGCACAGGCTGTGGAAACGAGCGCAAGGAAAGAGCCGCGGCCGGGTCGCCTTTTCCCTGCTTCCGAGGCTGGCGGCGGGCGAGGCCAGGCTCGACTTCCCGGCGCCCTGCGCAAGGGCACCCGGAACGTCCCTGGCGGGGGCCGGCAAACCGAGCAGGGATGGGGACCAGCTCAGCAGCTGTGGCGGGCACCCCCGACGGGACCCTACAGCCCGCGAGGGCAGTGGGCCATGCGGGAAAGGGACTGGGGTCCCTATCCCGGCTGCGGCCCCCAGAGAGGCGGGGGACCCTTGTGGAGCTCCTAACACGTTTCCTTTGAAATACTCTTTACTCCTTTTGTCTTAACTGGGGGAGAGAGGGGTGGAAAAAAAGGGAAAAAGCCCTCCTAAGTACCGGAGGTAACCAGGGATGTCTGTCCTCTCTGGCCCAGGGAAACCCTCGCTCTTGATTCCGCCCAGGGGGCGTGCGCTGTACGGATGTCTGCCCCGGGGTGTCTCTAGGGTCGTGGGAGGTAAGGAGTGATACCCAGCGCCTGTGATACCCAGGACTAGAAGTTCCGAGGGTCGGGCGGGCTGGCTCCTGGAAAAAGAAGATTGCGTACTCAGAAGATTGTCCTTGCTCCTTCGGCTGGCTCCCCAAAGCCCCAGCTTCTCCCCAGCCACGCAGCTCTTGTCTGGCCCTGATTTTCCGCGGCGCGAGGAGAGTGGGAGGAGGGGAGCGCATCCTTCACCAAGTCTGTGAGCGTCCAGAGCTTTCCCCTCCTGCCTGGGAATGTGGGCTTATTAGCTGGAGGTTCAATAGCAGCTTCCACCTAAAACTACAGGCTGTAGGATCTGGCGAGCAATCGAGGCGGAGGGGAGGAGAGCAGGGAGAGAGACTTGACGGGCCGGCTGGCTGGGGCAGAAGATCCTCTTGCGTGGGCCGGGAAGTGCTGAGAAGGGCACCAGGAGCCGAGTTCGGGGGTGTCTACGCAGGGACTGTGCAGAGAATCAGTCCAAATATTGTTTGGGTAAATCCTGGCAATTTGGGGGTCAGTCTGTCAGACCCCTATCTGAGTTCCCAAGGGTTCCCTGTAGCTCTGGGCTCTTGGACTCCTGCAGGAGCACCTGTCGCAGGGATGTGTATTCCAGTTGTAGGAGCCAGAGGGAGCAGCTAAACTTAATTTCTGAGGGAGGGGAGATGAGCACACTGCCTCCAAATACAGCAACATTCAGGCCTCTCTGACCTCAGGCCCCTTCCGTGGAGGCCCATCCGCCATTCCCACATGGACCTCTGGGGACCCTCGTGTATCCATCCCCCTTTCCCACTCAAGTTCACACACCTGCAAGCCTAAATCCCTTCCCAAGCCTCATAGTATTTCCCATGGTTCATGAACATCAAGATTTGCGGAAGAAACAACCAGCTGTGACCTTGAAGGCTCCAGGTGCAGTGTGAGGGCAGGGAGCTGTCAGTCCAGGGCACAGGTAGAACCGTGTTCCAGATCGTTGCCCACATTAGGCTTCCCTCAGCAGCAGCTTTGAAAGGATGGGCAGCCCCTCAGTCTATCCTCCAAACCTTGTTCTCCACAGGCATCCCTAAGCTAGACCTCCTGGGACTCTGGTCCCCATTCGTTGACCCATGCTTTGAGAAGAGATTCTTCTTGCTGTTGTGAGTGTGGGAACCAAAAAAAAAAGTCCTTTAGGGCCCCAGGCAGGTGTCTCAGAGCTGAGCCCCCCGGAAGAACTGGAGGAAGGGGCTATGCTTGGCAGGGCTGGTTTTACCATCAGGCGGCAAAGCTGCCTCTGACATGTCAGGAAAAGAGGAACTGGCTCCCCTTCAGGGTGGAGATGGGAACTTCCTCTGGCCAGACCAGCAAGGACATGTGTAGTGGCAGCTGCTGCTGTTTTGGGTTTTTGTAAAGGAAGATTAGCCCTGAGCCAAAGTGTGCCGCCGATCCTCCTCTTTTTGCTGAGGAAGACTGGCCCTGAGTTAACATCTATGCCCACCTTCCTCTATTTTATACGTGGGCCGCCTGCCACAGCATGGCTTAATAAGCACTGTGGAGGTCCGCACCCAGGGTCGAATGGGCCACCCCAGGCCACAGAAGCAGAGTATGAACTCAGCCGCCATGCCACTGGGCAAGCCTGGCAGTTACTGTTTAACAAGTATTACTATTTCTACTCCCCTCCTTAGTTGCTTCTCTTTGAATTCATGTGTTCATGAGAATTCCACAGATTTTGTTGATTCGCTCTTTTCTTTTTTTTCCTTCTGTGTGCTTCTGAGGGCTGGGATGGAAACAGAAGTTATACAGGCCAGATTTTTTTCTTCTTTCTTGGACAATTCTTGATGTTTTTGGCATGAGGTTGTACCTCTTTCCCTGTTTCTCTACCACTCCTTGTTGCTTTGAATTCCTGGCTATATTTTTACTGTTTTTGTCCCTTTCATGATACTTGGGGTGGGATATTGTGTGGTCTAAATTCATTCTGACATCTTTAACAGCATTCTATACTTTTATATATAAACTATTTCTTCAAAGATGTTAGCATGTATACTTCAAGTGTAAATGACTCAAAACGTATTTTAGGCTGTTTTATGTCACTTTGCAAGAGGTAAATCTCATGTTTTCCGGTGAACAGGTCTTGTATTTTAAAACTATGCAGCAAATTTCTCTATATGGCATCTAATTACCAGAACTGGTTCTCACTTGATAAGCCATGTCTATTCAAGATCATGCTTCTTACAGTGAGAAGTGAAAGTCAATATTCGGAAGAAGTTCTTCATTAACCAGAAATTAACTCCCTTAAAGGGACATTTTCCAGATTCGTTCTCTCTGGAAATGAAGGTTTGGGGACCAATGCTTCTTTAGGCATTAATATAATCTAGAGGACGTTGTAACTTGTCATATAACTGGTCTTTAAGTATCGATGGCCCAGCAAGGCCTAATTGGACTCATAAGCACTCAACAGGACTAAAGATGTTTCGGGGTAGCTGACTTCTTCTCTTGGGCTCTCTAAGAGGTAAATTCAAGGAGAAAATACTATTTTCCTGTGATGCTGATGCAGCCTGACCACTGTGAGCAATGTGGGATTCTTCAAAAGGTTGATGTTAACTAGCGATAATCAACAGGATTTCACAACATGAAGGCAAGAAAAAGGTGCTATGGAAACAGATTGACTAATCAAACCAATTTAAGAGGGGGCGGGGACAGAGGAAACAAGAATAAGAAAATTCAATTCAGTGTTGGGAAAACTATAACTTGCGCTGACAACATTTGCTATGGTTCTGTTTTCCTACCCGGCCCCTGTTCCTCTTGGCCTCTACAAGGCCTGACACGCTGCCCCTCTGTGTCCTTCACACCCACCCTGCCTGATCCCCAGAGGCATTTCTGCCTCGCTGTGGTGTGTGTGGAGGTAGAACTGGGAGCTGCTGCCCTAGGGTTCCACAAGGCAGCCTTTTGCTCAGTGAGGCCTCCCTGACTTTCCAGTCTAATGTACCAAGCCCTCTTAACACACACACACACTCATACACACACACTCATACACACACACTCACGGATACCAAGAGGCTTTCTATTACACTGCCTCGTTTACAACCATATTCTCACTTTTCATGCTCTGCCATTCCTTGTATCTGTATTTGTTCACATTTTCGAGGTCTTTTCTGTCGTGGCTGCCATTGGGTTCCCAGCACCTACATCAGCTGGTTTCACACAGGCAGGGGCAGGAACTGACTCGTCTCTTCTTAGACAGGAGGCCTCCCAACCAGTTGTCACCTTTCAGAAGATACAGCTGTGTTTCCATCCTGGAGGCTGGAGAGAGTTGAAAAGTCTGTACATAGTTGGCTCCGCTGCCCTTAGGGTGATCAGAAACGTGGCCGTCCTTTCTGAGCTCCAACACCAGAAGACACTATTTGCCCTGAGGGGCTCCTCCAGCCGCTCAGGCGCCCCTTTGATCTGGACCACACTCTTTGCTGCCTCATTTCTTTCAGGAGCTTCATCTGCTGTGCTTATTAAAACAACAGCCTCCGTGGGAGGTGGGGAGTGTCCCTTATAGAAAGAGGATTGGCATAGCTCTGCCACATGGGTCTCCTCATGTTCCAGATACAATTCGTCCTGGTCTCTAAAGTGCCATCCACACCCTGCGCCCAGGAAGCCTCCAGATTCAGGAGGATGTTGGGGGAGGGTTTCCTCTGACCCCCGCACTGCTCGCCATAGGTCCTTAGCTTTTGGATGTCATTGCAAACCATTCGGGTGAGCTCTTCTCCTCAATGCTGGGCTTGGAAGAGGGGAAGGCCCCGGGAATCCACGTGGCTACTCAGAAAGTGTCCAGGAACATTCGTGGGCACTGCTTTGTCCTTTTAGGGATTATTTTTTTCTTGTAGCAGTCCCTATGGTCAGTGTGGAAATTCTCAGCTTCATCTCTGAAGACATGTTGCATCTTTTCAAAGCTGCTTTCTCATGAAGGTTTTCTGGGCTCCCGCCTGGCAGATGTTTAACTTGCTGTTAAAAATGTTAAGACACAAATGCAAATTTTCCCAGTGAAATAAAGCAGATTCAGGGTTAAACTGCTGTGTACGTAGAACTTATAACACGGCTCACATCATCTACATATAAAGCAACACCAGGGAAGTTATTCAGGAGAAGAGAGCAAACAGTCTAAATCTCGTTTGCTGCCATCAGGACCAGGGTGCACACCTCACCAACTTCTTTGGAGGCTGCTTTTCGCAAATGTAAGAAACCCAACTGACTCTCAGGGAAACACATTCCTGATCTTCCCCCTATTTCAGGTAAGTTGTAAACATGGTCTCTGCTCTCACGAAGGTTCTTTAAAAACAACTTACATTATTGTCTGTGAGTAGGTTCAAACTTCAGAGCCCGGCTGTTCACATAAGAATAGACTAAACCAAAAAGAATGATCCAAGGACTGTAAGGAAGCTTCATTTTCCAGGTGTTTGTGACACTTTAGGTCTCGGGATACGTTATTTGCAACCTGAACCGTCCTGGATCTGTGCGCTCCTCTCAGAGCCTGGGTAGCTGACCACGGTTATGAAACACACATCTCCAGGGTAAGCACCTGTTTCCACCAGCTTCTGCTGTGATGAAAGGGCCATCCGCATGGGGCAGCCTTCCACCTGGTGCCCACTCCCCGAGCGGTGTAGGTCAGGGGTTGGCAACACTTTCTGTAAAGGGCCAGATAGTAAACATTTTAGGCTGTGAGCCACATGGTCTCTGTTGTAGTTATTCAGCTCTGCTGCTGACATAGACAAGACATAAATGAATGAACGTGGCTCTTTTCCAATAAGACTTTTTATGGATACTTAAATTTGAATTTCATATAATTTTCACGTCACAACACATTACTCTCTTTTGGATTTTCTCAACCTTTTCAAAATGTAAAAACCATTCTTAGCTTGTGGATGTAACACAGTAGCAGGCAGGATTGGGCCCATCGTCAGTGGTTTGTCAGCTCCTCATGCAGGGGATGGGAGGTTGTTCTGAGAAATTGGGCGAGTGTCACCAGTGACTCCCTGCTTTCCTCTACAGACTCCACCTCTGGGCCCATAGCCCAACTGGTAAATACATCAGTGCTCCCTGAGACAGACAACAATTTTAATTTATTTACTCTTCGAGTCCTTCATATTGTGGGAGAAGCTCCTTGAAGAGTGTTTATGGAGTACATGTTAACCTGCCTAAGGTATCTGAAAGGAAAGAGCTGGAATGATTAGAAAATCCTCAGAGCAGATCACCATCATCATGACATATAATAATTGAATCGCTATTAGGGATCTTATCCTATACCAGGTCCTGGACTTGGTGCTGGTAACATAAATATAACATAAATATAAATATCCTGGTCTTAAGGAGCTCATAATCTACTGACATAATGAGAGACAACAAGATAATTATGATTCTAAGCAGGAACTGAAATGAGAAAACAATGCACAGACCATATGGGAACACCAAGGAGAGGTGTAGCCGTTGTCATTGGAGATTCAATTTATTCCTAAGTGAGGTGATGCCTGAATTGGGACTAATATTAACTTTTGTTCTGAGATAATATCAACTTTACAGAAAAGGGTCAATATGTGGGCAAATATCAATAAATATTGTTCTTTAAAACCATAATAATAATGACTGTTAGAGATTAAATGTATGTAGAAGTTCAAAAAATGACAACAATAGCGTGAAAGACAGGAATGGGCAAATGAATGGAAGGTTCTAGTATGCTCAGAGAAGTAGTAAAAGTACTAAGTCATATTAGAATGGAATACAGCAAAAATGCATGTTATAATTTTGAGTGTAGCCTTTATGACTGGCAAAAGCATTAAACTAATGAGTAAATGAGGTAGTGAAAGAATAATAGATATTTGACTAATCCAAAAGGAGGAAAGGGAGGAGAGAAAATGGAACATAAAATACCCAGGCCAACTGTAAAACACACAGCAAGATGATAGATATAAACCCAAATGTATAAGTAATTACATCAGATTTAATGGACTGAATACCCCAATGAAAAGACTGAGATCGTCACAGTGGATGACAGCAAAAATCAAAAGTCAAAACCCAAATACGTTCCATTTAAAAGAGATACACGTTAAATATATGGACACCAAAAGTTTGAAAGGAGAAGTATGGGAAAAGATACACCGTGTAAACATTAACCCAAAAGAAACTCATCTCATGGGACTCCAGTAATGCCAACCAAAACAGTTTTAGGAAAGCGTGTGGTCGGCCCTGCGGCTGCCCAATCCTCATCCAGTGTAGCGCTTGTTCCCTCAGCTGCCAGGAGTGCCATCGGTTGCTACACTGCAACTTTCAGCTTCTTCAATAATGGTTTCCACTGTAAAGGGCCTCCTCGCCTCATGTCACAGTCCTTCCTGAGGCAGCCCATATCCAGTGACTGACGGCTGCAAGAGTATGAAGCCTGGGAGCCTCTATCTAGATTGGGACAACTCTGAATGGCCATTCTACCTCTAGAGCTCCCTAAGGGACTGGCCAAAGATGTCTTCGGGGCTGAGTCATACTATCTCCTTCTGCCCAACCTTTCCTTCCCTTCCCCAGATATTGGACCCAAGGGCACTCCTTAATTAATACCCAGCACACTAAACTGGCTCAGACTCTGCTTCCTGAGGGACTGAGCCTGTGGTGCATTACTAATGATAAAGACGGATGTTTCACAGAGATGAATAAGTCAAATCACCTGGAATACAGAGAAATTCTAAAGCTGGATGCACTGACTAATGTGTCTGTGGTAAATTGCAAAAATAGCTGCGTAGTTTTCCCTCTCTATAGCCACAACCTTTTGCTGTGTGACTTTGAATGTGTGCCTACTTGGGGTCTGGGCTTGGTCATGTGACCTACTTTGGCTCATAGGATCCTAGCAAGGCTTGCAAAGCACTAGCACAGTGGGACTTCTCTTTTCCTGTTTCTCTTTGGAGCCCTGAGACCACTATGTGGAGATGCCCTGGTTAGTCTACTGGATGGTGGGGGACACATGGCCTAGTTATTCTGGCCCCCAGACCAAAAGCATGCCAAGTCTCAAATATGAGTGAGAAGCTATTGAAAATACTCCAGCCTTTAGCCAACCGACGAGCTGACTCCAAATGCATGAGCAGCCTGGCAGGAATCAGCCAGGTTGGCCCAGTGCAGAAGAATAGAGAGCCGACTTCTTAGAAAATGTCTAGCTACATAAATAGCTGTTGTTTTAAACCACTAAATTTTGGGCTGATTTGCTCAGCAACAAAAGCTAACTGACACAATAGCTTCAAGCTATATAAAACAAAATTGGACAGAATTAATAGTCGAAAGAGACAAATTCATAATTACAACTTGGATATTTAACACATATCTCAATTCAAGAAGACAAAATATCAGTAGGGATATAGCATATATGAATAACAAATCTTACCTAAATGATGTCCGTGGAACTCTAGCCCCAACATTGATATGTTACTTATCAGTATATATGGAACTTTTCCAAAATGATCATTTTCTGTGTCATAATGCAAGCCTCAGCATATTTCAAAATATTGAAAGCTATTAGAATATGTTATCTAAATGCTCTCATCCCCAAAGACAGGGAATATCTGTTACATTTAATGTGACTCAGAACACTGAAGAGGGAACGTGTATTAGCGCATGGGGTCCCTGACTCAGACCATCCCGTGGTTTATAATGCCTGCTTCCCACCGTCAGGGGACCCGGAAGTATCCTAAGCCCCAACTTTACTTCTACCACAGCGGTGCAGTCCCACGAAGCCAAGCCAGGACATGCAGAAAGTTCCAGCATTCGGGAGTCAAAATGCTGTTCAGGAGACAGAGGTTCTCATGCCTGGGAAAGCGTTAGTACCCAGTTTCTACCCAGTGTCAGTTAGTTAGTACCCAGTGTGGTCTGAGGACCAGCTGCATCCAGATCACTCGAGATGCTTGTTCCAAATGCTGATTCCTGAGCTCCACCCCTCACGTACTGAGTCCAAGTCTTAGAAAGTGGGAGGACCAAGAGGAGGACTGCATCTCAGTGCTGGGAATCTTCCTCAAACAAGCAGCCCAAGGGATTCTCAAGATGCCAGGAGTAAAGCGCCACCACTGTCGCATTAGAAGAATCCTGTGGTGCCCAGGAGGCAGGTGTATTCTGGACAAGAGGAGGTTCTCTGAAGAAATTAAACTGAAGAGGCGACAGACTCCGAGAAAGGAAGTGTTCCTGACAGAGCAGGAAAGGTTTCCCGAAAGTGGCAGAGCTTGTCGGGCACTCTGTGTGTTGTGACTTTTCCCCCTCCACTTATTTTATCCTGTCTCTCAACCAGGGGTTAAGGCATCCGACCACCAAGCAGGGACGCTCCCCCTGGGGGTGCACTGAGTCAGACTCGGCCTTTGCATTGTGAGGAGTCAGCCCTGGGATACTGGTGTGCCCATGGGCTGCTGCTCTCGCTCCTGTGCTGAACTTTTCTGGAGTAGCTGTGGCTTCTCTTATGCTCTCTCACAGTCCTCACTTGGTTTCTCAACCCAAACCACATGCTCTCCACTGTCTTTGTGTATTTACCACAAATAAACAAAGAACGTGGATAGAAATTTCTCAGTGGGGCAGTGTTCTTTTCGTCAGAAACACAGATTAAGAGAAGGACATTTTTACAATGATATTGTCCCTTCCTCTGGGGATGATGTGGAGAAAAACAGAATGAAGTTATTATAAACACTAAAGGAGAGTATTAATATTAAATGCCAACCCCTAAGGTGCCTTTGTTTGAAAAATCAGATGGCCACAGAAAACATGGAAGGACATTGATCATCTGGAAAAGAGACTGCAGAATACATCAAATGAACTGCAGCCCACAGGGGAGCTTCTGCTTTAGAAGTGGCAGAAGGCAAATAAGCAAGTGTTGGAGGCGGAAGGGACACAGGGGCTTCTTGGAGGAAGAGCCTGCAGTCTTAGACTAGGATGGCTTGACATCTAAGGAAAAGGAGCTATATGAGAACTCACCTGCTCTAGAAGATAAGTTTGGGGAAGAGTGGATCTTTATGGTGTTAGAACAGGAAGTGTTTTCAGAGGGAGCAACTATTTGTACAGCAGATACTCACGAGCACTTGCAGGGATGTTGACCAAGTCAATCGTACAAGCAACTGATGAATAGTTCTTAGATGAATGGGCTCTGAACCCAAGATGGTCATGGAGAATCTGCACAGTTGGGAGAGTTCAGCTCAGAAGACCCCAGCATCGACTCAGGGAGTAGAAAGAAGTTAAGGTTCATTCAGATCACAGATACCCTTGCCTCAGAACTCACTGACTTCAGACTCTTCACTACGGCACACTGCATAAAGGAGTTTCTTGGAGAGGCGATATGGCACAGTGGTCAACAGCACTGACTGTGTGGGTTCGAATTCTGTGTCTGTCACTTATTAGCTCTGTGACATGGGGCAAATTAATTCACTTCTCTGTGCTTCAGTTTCCTCACCTGAAAAATGGGGATGTTAGTCACCACCTCATGGGATTATTTTGAGGTTGGAAGGAGTATGTAAGGCACTTGGTAAGTAACAGAGAAACGTTAGCTCTTACTGCCAATTATTCACACTGTGGAAAACACACTCTCCAATAAGTGGTGTTGGGAAAACTCGATGTCCACATGCGAAAGAATGAAACTGGATCCCTATCTTACACTACTCACAAAAATTAACTCAAAATGTATCAGACTTAAATGTAAAATGTGAAACCACAAAACTCCTAGGAGAAAACATAGGGAAAAAGATCCTTGACATTGGTCTTGGCAATGCTTTCTTGGATGAAACATCAAGAGCACAGGAAACAAAAACTAAAATAAAAAAGTGGGACTACATTAAACTAAAGAGCTTTTGTACAACAAAGGAAACAATCAATCAATTGAAAGGGCAACTTACAGAATGGGATAAAATATGCACAAATGATTTACCTGATAAGAGTAATATCCAATATATTTGAAGACCTCATACCGATTAATAGCAAAATAGCAAATAATCCAATTAAGAATGGGCAAGGGACCTGATAGACATTCATCCAAAGAAGACATACAAAGGGCCAATAGGTACATGAAAAGATGTTCAACATCACTAATCATCAGGGAAATGCAAATAAAACCACAATGAGATATCACCTCATACCTGCTAGGAGGCAATTACCAAAAAGACAAGAGATAACAAATGTTGGCGTAGATGTAGAGAAAAGAGAACCTTTACACACTGTTAGTGGGAATGTAAAAAGTATAGCCACTATAGAAAAGAGTATAGTGGTTCCTCAAAAAATTAAAAATTGAACCATGTGATCTAGCAATCCCACTCTTGGGTATATATCTAGAGAAATGGAATTCAGTTTCTCGAAGATCTAGCTGCACACCCATGTTCATTGCCACATCATTCACAGTGCCAAGATATGGAAACAACCCAAGTGTCCATCAATGGATGAATGGTTAAAGAAGATGTGGTACATATCCAACGGAATACTATTCAACCATGAGAAAGAAGGAAATCCTGCCATGTGGGACAACATGGATGGACCTTGAGGGCATTATGCTAAGTGAGATAAGCCAGAGAGACAAATACTATGTGAAATCACTGCTATGTGGAATCTAAAAAGGTGGCACTCATAAACACAGAGAGGAGAAAAGTGGTTACCAGGGGCTAGGGGATGGGGAAGCAGGGGAGATGTTATCTAAGGACACAAACCTCAACTAGTAGACAAATAAGTTCTGGAGATCTAACGCACAGCATAGTGAACATAGTCAACAATACCGTATTGTGAACTTCAAAGTTTCTGAGAGTCTAGATCTTAATTGTTCTCACCACACAGGCACAAAAATGATAATTATGTGACATGATAGATGTGTTCGACAACGGGACAGTAATCATATTGTGATACATAAATGTGTCAAACCAGCCCGTCCTACACGTTAAACTCACACAAAGCTATACGTCAACTGTGTCTCAATAATAAACAAACAAATGTTAGCTATTGCTTCTATTATTATTGGAGAGAGAAAGCAGCATTAGCTCTACACATAGATGTAAAAACACTTAAGGTTAAAAGGATACACACCTCATTGTACTTCCTTGAACAGAACGGGGAACAAATTTTGAGGTCAGAATCAAGATCTGCTGACAGGAAAATAAGGAAGAAAAAATTTGTTCCTTGTCAGTGAAGTTACGCAATCGCTAATACTAGCCAAAATATATGAGCAACTACTCTCTGCCCGGCCCTCTCCACTTTCCTTCAATCACTCCCTTAATCCTTTCACAGCCTTGTGACTTGGGTACTATGATCTCCATTTCACAGATCAGGAGGCCAAATCAAGGCACAAAGAGAGTGTCAGTTAGCCTGAGGTCGTGGAACTGCTAAGTGGCAGAGAGGGAGACCCATAATCTTCCCCACTATGTACTGTGCCCCTCTCAAAGTGACACTTGTCACTCTAGGCCTGGAAAGTTCACAAGTTTCAGGAAAGACAAGGACTTACAGAGGAGCACATGGCCAAAGACATAACTGGTCTGTAGTAGACTCCTGACACGCGTTTTTGTGCGTCAACCGTAACTCCAGTCCAAAACTCTCTTGAGGGAGGTTCTTCAGCTGGCAAAGAAGGAGAAGAAGGCACTGCCCAGAATCTAAGAAGTTCCAGAGCACGAGAAAAAGGTAGTTGCATCAATCAGCATGTCACAAGGCTAAAAATATCTTGTAATATTGCTGGAGATAAGACGGGGAGAAGAGCCCCGATCAAGGGAAAGTGGATCTTGTGCGACCAGAAAGTGAGGGGGTGGGCCTCGATCCAACACAGAGGCAGCAAGAATTGTGGCAAAGGGGATATGGAAAATAAGGTTTTAGAACACACTGGGTTGATCCAGGGAGGGAGAAGGAAACCTTGATGAATATTGCAAGGACCAGAGTTGCCATCCCTGTAGTTGTCCATATTTTGAAGATGGGGCGTTGGGGTGTTTCTCCAAGAAGGGAAATGGTACAAGTAAGTGTAGGTTCCTCCAGGGACTTGAGGGAGCAAGATGTCACCGTTAACCTTTGATAAGAGATTTTTTCCAGTCCAGTTGAAGTCCAGGCCAAGCACCACTGACAACTACAACGGGTTGACCTATATTTCCTAAGAGGAAGAACCTAGCAAAGGATTCTTCAAAAGAGTCAATTTCTCATTTATATATAAATAACAACCCCATCATCTCTCCAGAATATAAACTCTTACTTTCCACTGAAGAAGCACAAACTTGAGTAGACATATTTATCGTTCATGGAACCAGTCCAGGCAATTAGGTACAGAATTGAGAAATGTGGTTCATAATTTTAAATATATGTTCACAGAAAAATATTAAATCTGCCCATTGTAAAATATGTTAAAAGATCCCAGAATTGTTTCAAATCATTGACTCTAGAGCTATACATGCTGACATCTTTAACACAACAATTCATATGAAGTTGAGAACTCTGGCTAGTAGACATGAGAGTAAATTCAGACTACAAAGTGTCCCTCTCTCAATACTTTATAAGATGGACAAAAATTGTAGAGATACAGCAAAACATTAACCATAACATTGAGCTGCAGAGAAACAGCAAATGGTGAAGACTTTTGCCATAAATATCTAAAGAGAATGGCCAAGAGTCTGCAATCCCACCCACCACATGTGTCCACCACCACCCCAACCACTTCCACAGACATTCCTGCAGCCACTGACCCAGGCTGCATCAAGTTTGCCCTCCACTCAGCTCAAGCTATACTCCTGGCCAACAGAACAATGAAGGTTAACCAAAAGCCAAACAAATTCATGTTATCTCTCTTAACAAAATTTGGCAGCAAAAAAAGTGGATGGCTGGAAGTGATATCAGCAATATGGCGGAATGGGATGTTCCCTTTGTCTCTCCCTCTCTGAGTTATGAGTAAAAGGACATTCATTGACCAGTGGAGGATACCAACACAGCATAACAGGATGCCTGAGAGACCCAAGCAGCTATACATCTGAAGGTAGATGAACTGGGTCCCGGAGGAAGCAGCAGAGATAGGTGAGCACTTCCCTACCCCTCTGCACAGCAGCAAGCCAGGTAGTGGGTCCTCACATAGTGGCCAGCCTACTCTAAGAGGAGGCAGGGATAGCCCAGACTGCATGCAAACACTATCCTGGCCTGCGGGAGTGCCCACCGTGCCACCACGGCCCTGCCAGTGGGAACACACCTCCGTGCAACTATAAGGAGAAGTAGTGGCAGCCCTGTGTGCATGTGTGAATGCTTTCCCAGGTGGCAGGAGCACCCACTGAGGCCCTAAAGAGTGGTTCCAGCTCTGACCCCACGAAGAAGCCCCACGCCCCCAAGCACAGTGGCCAGCCTGACTGTAAGCTGAGAGGGTGACAGCCCAGTGAGCACATGAATGCTATCCTGGCCTGAGGGAGGGCCTGTCATGCCCACACAACTTCCAGCAGATGGAGTGGGATCAGAAACACAGTTCTTGCTTCCTTCTAGAGGTAGCAGATGGAATCTGTGACCTGATACTACCACAAATGCACTGGCAAAGGATTAGTTCATCAAACACCATGAAAAACTACAGTAACAATTCAAAGCAGAAGAAAAATGACAATTCTCCAGAAACCAACCCTGAAGTCACAGAAATTTAGAATCTAAATGACAGAGAATTCAAGATAGCTGTCATAAAGAAACTCAACAAGTTACAAGAAAACTCAGAAAGACAGTTCAATGAGCTCAGGAATAAAATTAGTGAGCAGAAGGAATACTTCACTTGGTGTGGGGGCAGGAGATATACAGGAAATCTCTGTACCTTTCCCTCAGTTTTGCTGTGAACCTTAAACTACCCTTAAAAAAATCAGGTCTTAACAAATAAATAAACATAAAATCAGTTACTATACAAAATTTGACTTCTTGAAAAAAAGGATTCTGTATCAGTTTGCTATTTATTATTATCCCTCAGTGTAATTATCCCCCTAAAAGCCTAATAATAAAAGTATAATAAAATATAATAAAAATTTTAAAAAGAGCTTCAACTTGTGTTTCTTTTAGAGGTGAGATTCTAACATGGTCCAGTGTACCAGAACCTAGAAACACCACTGATATGACAGGCCCCAGAACCAGTGGGGTTTGGGTTTTTCACCTACTCTCTGGCAGGCCTGTGTCTAAGGCACATTTGCTAGACTTGCTCACCAGGTCCAATCAGCATAATGACATCGCTAGAAGATGTCAAAATAATCAAGAATTTTCCTGACTATTTTAGGGCAGAGAAGATTTGAGTTGATGTGGTTCTAAACAAAATAATAAACGACTCTATTGCCCTGCCACTGAAGTCAGCCTGCTTCTGATTTTCTTCTCTCATGGAGATGGGATTGGGAACGGGGGAAGATAGCAATTGTTGTAAACCAGGTGCCCAAGGCTGTGTTGATTTGCTCCAGTAAAGATACCACATCTGGAGAGCAAGTGAAATTCTCATCACTACCTGATTGCGTTTGTAAAAATCACTGGCATTCTCTATGCCCATCTGGCTTTTGCATCAAACAGGTGGGTTAAGTCGGCATGTGATAGGAATCACTACCCTTGTGTCTTTCAAGTCATTGATGGTGAGATTAATCTCTGAAATTCTCCCAGGAATGTGGTATTGCTATTTTGATGGGGGTAGGCTGGAAGTGATATCAGCAATATGGCGGAATGGGATGTTCCCTTTGTCTCTCCCTCTCTGAGTTACGAGTAAAAGGACATTCATTGACCAGTGGAGGATAATAACTTGACCCCACCATAATAACTCTTACTTACGGATCAGGAAACCGATGTGGGAATTCTCCCTGTTACCAATATCTTGACTACTGTACATTGTCCAGACTGTAGAAATAACCACAAAACAAGTGGCTGTCTGACTCCTTTAGCTCTCACTCTGACTGCTGGACCAATGTGTCATTTCAGTTCTCTGTGGATCCCTGCCAGTCCAGAGCCAGGACCTAATAGGCCCTGGAACTCTGGGTATTTCCCTTTCCCCAGTGCACAGTCACCCTATTAAATGTCCTCCGGTCCTTCTGGGAAAGGATTGAGGGGAGATTCTCCGAATGTGCCTGTAGCCCTGTAACAGGATCTTTCTTGAAGGGACCTGGCCTCTATAGATCCCTGCCAGTCAAAACACTCTGATTGTTTAATAAGCATCACCTGAGCCGGCCCTGTGGCCAAGTGGTTAAGTTCACACGCTCCACTTCGGTGGCCCAGGGTTTCACAAATTCAAATCCTGGGCACAGACATGGCGCCACTTGTCAGGCCACATTGAGGCAGCATCCCACGTGCTACAGCTAGAAGGACCCACAACTAAAAATATACAACTGTGTACTGGGGGGATTTGGCAACAAAAAGCAGAAAAAGAAAAAAAAGATTGGCTAGTTGTTAGCTCAGGTGACAATCTTTAAAAATAAAAGGCATCGTCACTTGGCCTCTTCCGCTGCTGGATCTCATTACTTCAACCGAGATAAGAGAAGCCAATTGCAATGCAGCATGTCCCACTGTCATTTCTGACCTATAGAGAACAGCCGCTGAAGAGCTTCGCAAAGTTGCTAGTGCCCAAGACCAGCATTAGCGTGAGGCAGGTGAGGCACCTAGGGCACTCACTCTCAGGCTGGTGCAAGTGTAGGGTTGGCACTTGAGGGTGAGTGCCTCCTTAAATGATGCTCCCTGGCGCCTGCTTGCCTCTTCTTCACTCCAGCCCTGCAGGTACCCTCCTCACCAATGCACGTCTAATTCCTTGGTGATGAGTGCATCCTCTGGGCTTACTCAGGGATTATAGTTAGGCAGTGGTGTCAAAATATGTTGCACCTCATAGCTCTATTCGAATAGTACCACTTCCCTGAGTCTTTGAGTTCCTGCTTCTAAAACAGTGCTTCTCAAATTGTCTTGTGCAATGTGCATATGAATCACACGGAGATCTTGCTAAACTTTTGATTCAGCAGGTCTGGGGCGGAGCCTGAGATTCTGCATTTTAAAGTAGCTTTCAGTGACACTGATGTTGCTGGTCCACAGGCCACACTTTGAGTAGCGAGGCTCTTCCAAATGCCAAGGAAGTTAAGGCATTCCAACTCTAACTATTGACCACGTTGAGCTCAGGTATTATTAGCCAAATCTAGCAGAGTATTAATACCACTCCCAAGCCAACACGTTCAATCCCAGCTGAGTGGCAAAGATTTCAGCCAGATCAGGCCTTCTATTTCATCCTCCTTCACTGAACATCTTTAGTACACACTCCCATACTTGCTCCCCAGGCTCTGCCATATGCATCGATGCGGTGCCGGAACGTTTTTGTGTACAAGCTATCTCCTCCTGGAAGAGGCCTTCACTTCTGCATCTGGGCTACCTTGGGATCTGACTCTTATTATGGGGTGAGGATGGGTCCTGAGGAAAATCAGCATCAGGTTGTGAGGCAGCCAGTCCAAGTGAAGTCATTCAGTTATTGAAAAGCTTTTTTGCCTGGGAAGGTGGGTTTCCTTAGGTACAGTGTGCCTCCCGGTCTAAAGGTATTTGGGGATCCAAAGTTCTCAGCATCTACCCAAATGTCCTTATTCTGTGTCTCAAGGTCTCGCTCCTTCCACACCAGTGCCCTTCCCTGAGTGTGAGAGATCTGATGTGGCTGTAGATTTAACCGGCGTTGAACTCAGCAACCCCATCAATCAGACCCTCAGCTTGGCGCTCAGCCAGAGCTACCTTGAAACCACAGGGGATGAGGGACTCCCCAAAACTGTCAAGGCTTTTGGGTTCTCCATGAATCTTCTCAAGGGGATAATTTTCTCTCAATCTCAATTTTTTCACTGTCTATATTTCCCAGAGCTATCAGAAAAAGCCAGTTTACTCCACCATCTTTATAATTACTATTGTTGCTATAGAAACCAAATGCCACCGTCACTGGATCTCCCAGCGCCTTGCTCTCCACCTTCACTTCATCCTCCGCCACTCCTGATGATAATTATGCCACCGTTTATGTGTTTGTGTGTGTGTCTGTGTGTGTGTTTAATACCAACCATTACAACCATTAACAGGAAGCCTGAAAGGATACCCACCAAAGTCACGATGGTTTTTGCTGCTGGGGGAGAGGAGAGAAATTGGATAGGAAAAAGAGGAAAAAAAAGGAATTCAAATTTCCCTAAGGTATTTTATTTCTTTTATTAAAAAAAAAGCTTGAAGCAAATATGAAAAAATATTGATACTTATAAATCCTACATGGCAAAGATTTATTATATTTTTACTTTTTGTATTTTTCAAATTTCACCCTTCCCCACTCCCCATACATCATTGTTCATTATGATCATGAGGGGCTTATCCCAAGATACAGGTTGATAGGAAACTAAGAAAGTAATTCATAAAACCGTTACATCCACAAGTGAAAACACAAACACGGCAAAATCATATGAGTAAATACCCAAAATTATTACATTGTACAAAATCCAAAAGTCATAAAAAGCAAAAGCTGTCTTTTTTTCATCTATGTTCCCCTGACACTCATTTGCCCTTCTCTAGAGCCAAACACTCTTACCACTTTTTTAGTATACTTCCAAAGATATTTAATGCATTTACAAGCACATACGTACATCAGTTCTAAAACCGAAAGATAAGACATTTTTCCACATGTTGCTTTGTTCACGGTAGAATGTATCTTAAAGATGATCTCACATCAATACATACAGAGATCTCTCTTTTTTTATGGCTTCATAGTATCGCAACGTGTTGCTATGCCCTAAGTTAATCAATGGGACCCTTTTGGGTGGGTACTCACTATTTTGCCGTCTTCTGCTATTAGAAATAAAGTGAAATTCAATTATCTTGCAGAAGTCATTTCATCCGTGTTTGAACACGTATGTCAAATAAATTCCTAAAAGAAAAACTGCTAGATAAAGGGATGTGTGCATTTAAAATTTTGATAGGCATTGCCAGATTATTCTCAACAGAAGTTGTACTACTTTATGGCAATGTATGAAGGTGCTTCTCCCTTGCCGAAGAGTAAACTCATTGTTTGAATTAAATCTAATTGTCAATCTAATATGTGAAAAAGAGTGAAGTCTTGTTGTAGTTTTTAGTTGATACTTCTATATCATGACTGAAGTTTCCATACGTTTAAGAACTATTTTAAATTCCTTTTCTGTGTTCTTCTGTCTGTTTTTCTTTGGGGGCCTCAGAATTTCTCTCTTTGATTTGTCAAAACTTTTTAAAAATGAGGAGTTAACTATTTGTCTCTGATTTTTGTTGCAAATATGTTCCCAGTGTGTTTTTTTTCTTGACCTTTTCATGGTGTTTTTGCTACAAAGATAATTTTGTTTAAAATAGTTAATATTTTCGGGGCTGGCCCCGTGGCCGAGTGGTTAAGTTCGCGCGCTCCGCTGCAGGCGGCCCAGTGTTTCGTCGGTTCGAATCCTGGGCGCAGACATGGCACTGCTCGTCAGACCACGCTGAGGCAGCGTCCCACATGCCACAACTAGAGGAACCCACAACGAAGAATACACAACTATGTACCGGGGGGCTTTGGGGAGAAAAAGGAAAAAATAAAATCTTTAAAAAAAAAAAAAAATAGTTAATATTTTCTTTCATGGTTTCCGATTGGGGGCCATCTTTAGGCCTTCCTTATACTGAGATTATAAGAATAAATGTCCTACTTTTTCTCCATGTACTTGCATAATTCCATATTTTTACATTTAAGTATTGGATCCACTTGGAATTTATTTTGGTGTCAAATGTGATGTATTGTCCAAGCATTTTTTTGTTTTTGTTTTTGTTTCAGACAGGTACCCAAGTCATTCAACATCATTTATTGAATAATCTATCTTTTCCCAACTAATCTGAATGCCACCTTTAACATATGCTACATTCTCACATATATTTGAACTTATTTTTGAACATTCTAGTCTGTTCCATTGACCTGCCACACAGTAGAACCACACTGTTTTAATTATTGCAGCTTCATAATGTTTTAATATTTAGTAATGCTCATTATCCTTGGTTTCTTCTTTTTCGATTTTTCCTGAATGTTCTTGCTTTTTATTTTTCAATAAACTTTTAAATAATTTTGATGCTTTGGGGAAAGATCTGTTGGTATTTTTATTGGGATTACATTGAATTTATAGATAATTTAGTGAAAATGGATTTTTTATGATTTTAAGTCTTCTTATTCAAAAACAGCTATCTATCTCTTCAAGTTCTCTTTTGCGTTCTTCAGTTTCACCTTATGATTCTATTCATACGGAGCTTGTACGCTCATTGTTCAGTTATTCTTAATTATCTTTTTTGTTGGAATTATACTAGGGCTTTTTTTTCTTTCGTTATATCTTCTAAGTAGATGTTGTTTGCATATAGGAAGGCTGTTGAATTATCTGGCAATTAGAAAATAATACATACAGATTAACCTTATGTTCTACCAATTTATTTGTTTGCTCTTCTTTCTTGAAACCACTACTTTCTCCTCAGTTCATTTTTCTCTCACTGGAGTACATTATTCAGTTATTCTTTCAGGGATGGGCTATGATCGATAAAAAAAAATCCCAAGTTGTTGCAAGTCTGAAAATTTATTTATTTTGCCCTCAACCTTGAATGATAGAGTGAGGAGAGAAGTCTAGACACAAAGTTGTTTTTCCTCAGCAGTTTGAACGTAGTGCCCATCTTCCTCTTGCATCCAATCTTGCCAATGAAATAGATATTGTCAAATTCATCCTTCTTTTCATAGATTACCTAACGTTTTTTCTCTTTAGGATTAAAGAAATCTTTAATGTTCTGAATCTTGACTATAATGTGTTACGTGTTTGACTTATATATTCTACCCACTATTCTGGAAACTCTTTTAGTCTAAGGAAGTGTGGTGGTGGCAATTTTGCCCCTCAGGGGACATTTGGCAATGTCTGAAGACATTTTTGCTTGTCACAACTGGGGAGGTGGGTATTTGCTGTTAAACATCCTATAATACCCAGGAAAGCCCCTCACACGAAGAATTATCCAGCCCAAACTGTCAATAGTGCTAACACTGCGAAACCCTGAGGTGTGGGCATTTCAGTTCTAGGCCTTGGTCTGGCCAAGCGGGGGCAAAATGCCTTTGGCCTCAGCTTCAAGGCAACAATTTCTAGCTAGGGGATGCACTCCTGGCTTTGCAACAGCGGCCGTCCTGACCTTGTGGTGGCAGCAGCCTCCATTTATGACTATGGTTTACCCTACTCTTTTCTACTCACGCAAATGGCTCACAGTTTTTAGTCCATAGAGAGGTACTTTTCTTGTTTTTGAATATGGCTATGTATACAGTAATGTTTTAAAATATATTTTCACTATTTCTATGAATTTTGTTTTGAAAGAGAGAGATTTCAACATGTGACCTTCAAGGTCTTCATACAAAGGCACAAAGTCTGTTAAATTAATTCTAGCAATACCGAAAGAAGAAGGAAGCAACAAATCACCCATAATCCCAGAAACCAGAAACGTTCAAAGTTAACAATATTCCAGAGAGCTGTTTTTTTAATTTATCAGATAAAGTATGAGAACAGCTAGAAGGAATTAATTATATTAAATGGAATGATATTATACATACTATTTAAAAATTATTTTTTATATTTATTTTGCTTAAACTTAACTGAAGAAAAAGCAACTAATAAACCTGAAGAGCTGAACTACTGAATATATTTCTTTAACCCAGGAACTTTTAGTTATTGAAAGATTTATCCAATATTAAAATAACTAAGTTGCAAAAAACACTAAAATGTTTGGAATCATTTTTAAAGTTATTTTGAAATCTCTATTAGCATTGCCCAACTCCTTGCCATGAAAGATGACATTAGCACTCAAACTTCCTCACTCCTTAACTTTTGTAATTATTGTAAAGGGCATCTGTTGTTTTGATCTACCAAACATCCTCTCACCCTACTTTAGTAACTGATATTCTTTTGAGGAACTAGTCTATCCACTTTAAATCAAGCCTTGGGAGATTTTCAACCAAGGGGCTTTATCTATGCTAGCTAAGAGTTGAGTACAGTATCCAATGTAGGCAAATACAACTCTCTCACAGTAATTTGACTTTCATAAACCAAGTAAAGAAAATGACTGGAGCCAGTTCACACCTGCCATCTAGATCCTTGGAGCTTCCTAGGTCCTTATCTTCTTTAAAGCCTATTTGGTCAGATTGTCTTTTGATTCTGTGAGTGGTCTCCCCTCGTGATTCCAGTGAATTCTTTTTCTGTTGCTTGTTTGTTTAAATTATCCAGAGGCTGCTTTTACTGATTAAAAAAAATCTATCTGATATAAAAATATTTTTACTTTGTCAAGGTTTCTAACATCCTCTTCTGTAATCATAATTCCTATATATCTTAATTATATACCTATGAACAAGTTTAAAGTCCAATTAACATTATCTTTTATTTCACATATGCTTGCTTAGCTGGATTTTCTCACTGAGTAATTTTTCTTCAAAAATGATTCATGGGTCCTGTATTTATAGAATTTTTTATGTTCAAAAACATCCATGAGTTGCCTTTGTACTAGAACAATATTTTGGCTAGGTTTAATTTTTTTAGGTCAAAATTTCTTTCCCTAAGAACTATATATATATATATATATATATATATATTGCTTCATTGTCTTCTTAGATGCTTCTAGTCAAGGTGGAATAACAGGGACCATATTTACCCTCCCTTCCGAAACAAGTGCAAAATCAGACAGAAACAACAGGTCTCAAGACATTGGAAACTGGTCAGTGAAGGACTGTGATCCCTGAAATAGAAGAAACTTACAAGGTGATCACTATCATTGTCCCAGCTCACTGCCTGTAGGAAGTTTCTAGGCTGCAGTTCAGAGAGGAAAAACTCAGGTACAGTTTGGCAATCTCCATGAGGTGAACATACAGAGTTGTGACTGTAGGGAGGCCAAGGAAGCTAGAGTTTATAGGACAGAATACCAAAGAAGAGAGAGCTTCACAGAGAGGAAATTCTAAAACCTGCAAAGCGTTCCCTTTGAGTACTCAACTGAGAACTTATCAGCTCATGGCTGTAAGGAAACACTTGAGGATGGAGACTCACCCAAAAGTTTAGAGAGAACAATCCTTGGAGCTCATATACGCCAGAAATAGTCTGTTCCCACCAACCAGAGGGAAAACATCAAAATTCACAAGGCATTAGGTAGAATACTCAGAAAAAATTTGCCTCAGTAGGTGCAACAAGTTAACCCTAAACTAAGTGCTATCCTGGTCCTATACAACAAAGCTTAAAAACAAGATCCAAAAGGATCAAACTATTTCCCAGTAACTTAACCATATCTCAGAACAAAGCTCAAAAGTACTTATAAGAATACAAAAACATTCAGCAACCATCATGGTAAAACTCACAATGTCTAACGTCTAATAAAAAACTACCATGTATGCAAAGAAGCTGGAAAATACCAAACATAAAGGGGAAAAAATCATTTGAAATTTACTCAGAACTAATACAGATAATATAATTGATAAACCATAACATTAAAATAGACATTATAATAGTATTCCATTTCTTCAAGAAGCTACAAGAAAGATTGAATATGTTAAATAGAATCATGGAAAATATTTTAAAAGGATCCAAATCAAGCTTCTAGAGAAAGACTAGAAGATGAAACAATGTCTGAGCTGGAAAATCCACTGAATGAGCTTAATGGCATATTAGACATTGCATGCAGAAGAAAAGATTGGGGAACTTGAAGACATAGCAACAGAAACAACCTGATATAAAACACAAAGAAAAAAATTTAAAGTACAGAGCGCTAGTGAGTTGTGTAACAAAGCCAAGTGGTCTAATACACATATAACTGGAGTACCTGAGGAGAGGACGGCATATAGAAAATATATTGGAAGAGATAATGGCTGAAAAATTTCCAAATTTGGTGAAAACTATCAACCCATAGATCCAAGAAGCTCTCAACAAACCTCAAGCACAAGAAATTTTTTCAGTTACCAAAGGTCATCATAATTAAATTGCTTAAACCAATAATAAAGAAAAATCTAAAAAGCAGACAGAGAAAAATGACACATTATGTACAAAGGAACAAAGATAAGGATGACAGCAGATTTATCACTGGAAATGATGCAAGATAGAAGACAATAAAGCAACAAATATAAATTATTGAAAGACTAAACTACCAACCTAGTTCTCTACCCAGCAAAGCTATCTTTCAAAAACAGAAGTGAGAGGCCAGCCTGGTGGTGCAGTCGTCAAGTTTCCTTGTTCTGCTCCAGCTGCCCAGGGTTCACAAGTTTGGATCCCAGGCATGGACCTACATACCACTCATCAAGCCATGCTGTGACAGGCATCCCACATATAAAGTAGAGGAAGATGGGCACAGATGTTAGCTCAGGGACAATCTTCCTCAAGCAGAAAGAGGAAGATTGGCAACAGATGTCAGCTCAAGGCCAATCCTCCTCTTCAGAAAAAAAAAGAAGTGAAATAAAGACTTTTTTCATAATTTCAGATTTTCAAAATCTGAACAACTTAATCATCAGCAGACCTACACGATAAGAAGTGTTAAAGAAATTCCTTTGAACAGTAGGAAAATGATGCAAGATGAAAATCCAGATTTACACAAAGGAATAAAAATCACCAGAAATGGTAACTGCATAGGTAAGGATAAAGAATTTTCTTCATATTATTTAAACCTCTTTAAAAGATAAGTGGCTGTTTAAAGCAAAAATAATATCAACATATTAGGGGATTTATAACATATATTGAAGTAAAATGTATCTCAACAATAGCACAAAGTCTTGAAAAGGAGAAATGGAAGAATACTTTTCTAAGGACCTTATATGATACATGAAATGGTAAATATCACTTGAAGATAGACTGTGATAAGGTTACATACATATACCATAAACCGTCGAGCTACCACTAAGATAGCAAAACAAAGAGTTACAACTAATAAGCCAGTAAAGGAGATAAAATGTAATCATTAAAAGATGCAGAAGTAAATCAAAAGGATGCAGAAAAAAGGAAAAGGGGAAATAAAGAATATAGATGGGGAAATAGAAAAAAATAGCAATAGGCTATTGGGAATTGGGTCTTCAATTTCTGGTTGCTTCTAACTTATTTTCTTCTGTAACATTTCACAATCTGTTTCCTTAGCGATACCCTTCTTCAACTCTTTTGGCTGCTTTATCATTTTGTCTTTCAACTCTTGTTTTATTGAATTTATGGACTTTTCAAATTCTTCTGTACCATGAGACATGTGGGAGTTTACTTTTGTCCCTGGAGTTATCCTTCCTTTCAGGATAGGTTCTTCATCTGGTTCATAGCAGGTTTCTTTTTCACATTTTTCCCTGTTATCTTTCTGCCTAGTTATCATGCCATTTATCTTTCTAATGCTTAATAAGAGCAGCTCAGTATAGTCTTTCCATGTGCTTTAAGATGGTATGAGAGGACTCTCTTTGACAACTTCCTTTTATAAAGTAGAGCTTGTTTGTCTTCCTTTCCAATGTATAGGTGGAGACCTGGATGGCGTCTTCCATCTACTTTTCTGTAGCCTGGTCTGTTCTCGTTATTTGAAGCCCTCGCTGTTAACCTGGCTTGTGCTCTTGATCGTTGCCTATGAGATTCCATTAACTCCACTGTAGTGGGGAGCTCTACCTTATTCCTATGTGCTTTGCCTCCTTTATTGAAGTCACATGAAACCCTAGAAAATACTTCCTAGCCCTATAGAAAGTCCTCAGGGAAAATCAGGGGCTTCTACTCTTGAGGGTCCCCTAATGTTGTTCCCCTGAGCTGCCTATTCAATGCCTCAGCTGCCACTCTTCAAATTTATCATATTCATGAGAATTCTGGTTTTCCTTCTTTCATGAACCTGCTTTACTCAGTACTGCTTTGGGCAGGTGAGACAGTAGCTATGCCTTTATATAAATCTTTGTTATTCTATTTTTTACGTCCAAATACATCTATAGGATGTTTATGGCATGAGGTTGGGCTCCATTCTTACTGATAAACTTGTGGCTGTAGTTTTACTAATTTTGCGTATTCTTTTAGGTTTTGGGAAAGGGAAAGTCTATGATCTGGATTCATTCAGGTCTTTATTGAGAATTGCCAATTTTTTTTTAATTTTCACTAAAATTCTATACAAAGCATTGACAATTGATATTTTGTACCAAGGTGCAGACTCCTGGATACAGAAAATAGGTACTGAATGAAAAATTGTTAGTAAGTTGAAAATATCAAACTCTGTCCACTTGCCTTCCTCCATTTTATTGACAATAGAGCACTAAATGAATTGCCAATTTTGATATTAATCATTTTATTTTAAATCTCTCTATACTATCCTAGAGTAAGTGATTTGCAATATATTCCAAGTTAGCTGTAAATCATTTCACAATAGATTAATTCCATGCTTTCCCATGGGCATGTCTTAAAATTTTAAAAGTTAAGTTCTGATATTGTAACCAGCGGCCAGAAATAATCAATTCTAGGTTCAATTTCATACGTCTTACAATGAGATTTAAATTTCCCTCTTCTTAGGGAATAGCGGCGTCTTCCTGTATTCAAGAGAGAATTAACTCTTAAAATTTTTTTAGTTTCTGTCCCTCAGAAAAGAGAGATTTGTTGGGTTTACATACTGGGAGGATTTCTGAGAGACCTATTACACACAAGGAGTTTGCGCTTGTGCAGCAATAGCCTTTGAGAGACTCCAGGAAATCTGAAGACTCAGCAGAACAAAGAGTGGATTTACTTCACCATTTCATTGGTTATTAAATTAAACGAAAAACAAAATGTAACCTTTGAATCTAGTACATTCATCCTCTTGGGGACCCCCTCATTTTAAAATTAGTGAACAAAACGCAATATGTCTCCCTGGGGGACTGTGGCAAGCTTACCTTCGTATAATAACCTAAGACTCTCCACAGGAATAATATTAAAGCAGAATTAAAGAGCCAAGATTCCAAATAACCAAAAGGCACACATAAAGTATTTTAAAACATAGTGATCAAAAATACTAATGCCATTAAAATAAAAAAATGGAAAACAATAAAGTAATGTAATGTGGTCTTACAAAAAAATTATACTTTGCACCATTTGATCTTACATTTTGAAACAGGTCACAACCATTCTTGCCCATAAAAGGCCAGAAACTCTACAGCTCTCCACCCTTCATCCTCTCCCAGGACATCACACCCATGCATTTTTGCGATGTGACTGTGTTAAAACTAACGAACCTATCTGAGTCTGCCTGGCACTCTTGGCTCAAAGATTTTCTCATGATTTCTTCCCTCACTGAGAGCTTCCTTGACCACCCTGAATAACCCCTCCCTCTATCTACCTATCTACCTACCTACACACACACACACACACACACACACACACAATCTCTGCATCTCAGGGCCTCTAATTACTACTCGGATGTCCCTATTACTATCTAAAATTTCCTGTATTTGTTTACTTGTCTGTGATCTGTCTCTACCCCAAAGAAGGAATTTAGTCAGTCTTGTTTGCTATCCCCAACCCCCAGCACCTAGAAGAGGACATGGCTCACAATGAGTGCTCATTAAATATTTGATGATTAAATGGTTAGACCCAATAGTTTCACAGTTAACTAGAGATGAGAGCTACCTAATTGTTTCTTAGACTGAGATCTTCCTGTCAGATAGAAACCTTCAGAATATACAGGTGTTTCTTTGCCCTGGAAGCCAGACAGAGCAGAAGATTGTAGAAAACGGCTGACTCAGCTGCGCTTGGATTAATACCAAACACAATGTTTCTTTCCAGGCCTGAAAATCGACGGACACTGTCCAGCACAATATGATTGCCCGTGATGTCTGACGCATCCTTGATCCGTACTACCAGATCAGATTCCTCATCGAGCTGAGACGTTCTTCTCCTCCTCATTGCTCTTAGAAGCTTATCTTTATATTTTTCCACTTCACTTGCTTTGCTGAAAAGCACAGCAATATCCTTGGGGGAATAACCACTCCTCAAGAGAAACTGGCACTTCTCTGCTACCCGGACCACCATCTCCTCCAGGTCTGAGCACTCCATATTCTCGAAGTTTCCTGGAACACCCTGAGCCCACTGAGCTTCATGGACCATCTCCAGGCACCCAGCGGGGATGTTGGGTGGAGGTTTTTCTTTGACCTCCTGCATTACTTCTTGTAGGTAGTTGGCTATTGGGTCTGCATTGCGGACCACTCTGGTGAGCTCTTCTTTTGGATCTTGGTCTAAGAGAGGGGGGAGGCCATTGCAACTCAAGTGGCTGGTCTGAAAGTAGTCCAGAAAGATCCAGAGAATTCCTGGGCAATCCTTTTCTCTCTGAGTGATGGTTCTTGCCTTCTCATACCAATCCCCGTCTTCGGTGCGGAAATTCTGAGCTTCATCAATGATGATGTGTTGAATCTTTTCAAAGTTATTTTTCATGAAGGTTTTCCGGGTCACTGCCTGGCAGACATTTTTCTCGCTGAAAATGTAAGAAATACAGTCAAGTTTCCCGAATCAAACAAAAGACACTAATTCTGCTCTTAAACTCCTCTGGAAACAGTAAATATAATATGACTCTTAGCATGTAAACTTAAAGCCACACATCAGTCAAAGTTACTCAAGAAAAGAAAGTGAATATAGTTAGGCTGCGTACCTCACAAACTTCCTCAGAGGCTGGTTCTCACAGACGTAGAGAATGTCATCTGGTTGACAGTGAAACACATTCCTGACCTTCTCCATGATCCTAAGAGCCAGGATGGTCTTCCCTGATCCAGGTAAGCCATGAACAAACAGCTCTCTGGTCTTGCGAAGGTTCTTTGAAAGCAACTCGTACTGTTTATCTGTGAGTAGGTTCAAAACCTCAGAGCCCAGCTCTTCACTTAAGAAAGATCTGAAGCCAAGCAGGACTATCACAAGGGACTGTAACAGAGTTTCCATGTGCTGGATGGTCATAAGGTTGTAGGACTCGGGGTAAATTTGCAAATCAGAACCATGAAGGGTTTTTGCAGTTCTGTCAGGATTCAACAGGAAGACCAAGGGAGTGATGCACAGTTTCCCAGTGTAGCCACCTGTGTTCACCAGCTTCAGCTTTAAGGAACGGGCGAGTCTCATAGAATAGTCCTTCCAGCACGCATCCCACTCACCGAGGATGGTGTAGAGGAGTGGGATGTTGTTCTGGGAAAGCAGAAGAGCATCGCAGATTACTCCCTGCTTCTCTTGCAGACCCAAGTCCACAGCCCAGCTGCGAGAAAAAATCAAGACTCCTCGAGAAACAGAGCGCATTTCTCTATTGATTAAGTCTCTCAGTCCTTTATGTTGTGAGATCAGCTCCTTGTAGAGGGTGTCTGGAATATATGACACTCTGTCTGGAAATACTAGACAGGGAAAGAATTGGAATGAATTAGAGAATCCTCAGACACACTAGTAATCATCTTTATGTGTAAAACATTCAATCCACGTTTGGGTCCCACCATGTGTCAGCCCTAGGTTATGCATTAGTAACAAAAAGATAAAATAATTCCCAGTCTGATGGAGCTGATAACTGATTGGCATAAACAGAGACGAACAATAATTATGACACGAAGTGATAAATGCAATGGGAAAGAAGTGCACAAAGCGTTATGTGAACACCAAGGAGAGGTACGGCTTAAGAAAGAAGAAAATATGAAAGTGTTTATGAAGAAGGAGACGCTTGAGCTGCTTCTTAAAGGATGACTATGAGTTAGCCAGTAGAAGGATGGGGGAGTAGAGAGATAGGCAAAATGGGATTCATGAGTAAAGCACAAAGAGACAAGATATAGCAAGGTCCATTCAGGCAACTCCAGGCAGTGTGCGTTGCTGACGTCTAAGGTGAGAGGCAAAGAGGTGGAGACGACGGTGGGGAGGAAGCCATTGTAGTGCCATCTTAACACCTGGCAATGCTGACTATAATGAACAATACTGCATTAGGTACTTGAAAGTTGCTAAGAGAGATCTTAAATGTTCTCACCACACGTACCCAGACAAATGGTAATTATGTGAATTGTTGGATATGTTAATTAATCTTATTGTGGTCATCATTTCACAATATATACATGTATGAAATCATCATGTTGTACACCTTATATGTGATGTTATATGTCAATTATATCTCCATAAAGCTGGGGGGAAAGAACACCTGGCCAAGGATGTATACTATATGATTTCGCCTACATGACATTCTGTGCAAGGCAAAAGTATAGGAATGGAGAACAGATCAATGGCTGCTAGGGGCTAGGAACTGAAGAGCTTGACTGCAAAGGGGCAGCATGAAGGAGCCTTTTTTGGGTGATGTAATTGTTCTCTCTCTTGACTGTGGCGGTGGTTATGTGAATCTCTACATGTTTAAAAACGCTTGGAACGGTATAACAAAAGAAATTCCATTTTACAGATGTAAATTTTAAAAACTAATTTTTAAAAGTGCTTTTTAAAAACGTTTTGGCTTTTTATATATGTATATAAAAGGTCCTTAAACCTTTGGAGATGACAAGCCCAAATCTGGAATCTAATCAAAGCTATGAACCCTCTCCCCAGAAGATAATCAAATACACACAAAATTCGAATTTTGAAGTGAAGGTAGAGGGAAGACACAAGGATGAATGCAGATTTCTGTGCTTGGCTGGATGGAGAATGGACTCTCTAACTGATAGAGGCAACGTGGAAGAAAGAGCAGAAAAAGAATACAGGATGCAGAGCAATAGGCAGGATATACAGAAGAAACTGAAGATTGTCAAAGTAGGAGATGGATTTTGGAAATGCTCAGTTTGGAATACCTGTGGTACACTGAGCTGTCCAGCAAGCAATGGGACACACCAGTAAAGTTTGTCTGGGCTCAGAGAAATACTAGAGATATTTTCCACAAAAGTAGACTAAACTAAGGACACCTCCTACTACTATTTTGATTTAACATCATTCTGGAATTATTGGCCAATGGACTAAAACAAGTAAAAGAAATAAAGTGTATAAGTATAGGAACGGTTTGTTCAAAATTACCTTTGATATTGCATTAATAAGATTATTAAGTAAAATGTTTAGAAATGGTATAATGTACATTTTAAAACCTGCATGCCAGCAATTCATAATCAGAAATTATCATATAAAGATCCCATTCTAGGAATAAAATTTAACATAGATAGTAACAATATGCATAAAACTTTGAAACAATTGAGAGAGACACCATATTTCACTGATTATATGTACTTCAATGTCTCTGAAATCAAGATACATCATATAGTTTAAGTGGCATTATTTTCTCTTTCAATGGTAAATAAATAGTAGTGCAACATTTTTTCCTTCAGTTTGATGAAATATGGTAAAAGAAGACTTGGATAAATGGCCAAACATTTCATGTTCAACTATAAAAAAAAAATTCACTGTTGTAAAAATGACAATTCTTTCCCAGTTTATCAATTTCATGTAACTGTCATAAAAAATAATCCTATATTGTCCTTTTCTTTTTGGTAGAACAAAATGATTCTAAGCTTCTTCTAGAAGAGAAATGCCGTGATACCATTTGAGGAAAGTGTATTCTGGTATATGTTTTGAATTACAATTTGGCAACATTCACCTAAATTTACAAGCAATGTTACTACTTGGAATTTAACCTTAAGGAACACCTCAAGGTACTTGTTGAAAACGTATATTGTAGCACTTTTTAAAATAGAAAAAAATTAGATAGCATCTAAAATTCCATCAAAAAAGGGACTGGTTAAAGAAATGATAGCAGGGGTCTTTGAAAAGTTCTTATTTCTTGACCTGGGTGGTGGTTACACAGGTTTCACTGCGTAATTACTTATTAAATTATATCTTCATTCTATGTGCTTGCTGTTTGTGTTACATATTTTGTAATAAAAATAGCCAAAATTAACAACATCCCTGTTTAGGAATACTATGAAATACTAGACAATCAATAAAAGAATTGAGTAAATCTATGAGCAAGTTTGTAACAAGAGGTACACACACATTACTCAGATTTGGTCCTGTGCTTGCACAGCTGTCGTGCCTTCATTTGTACTGCTAAATAATATTCCATTACGTAAATAAACTGCAATATATTTAGCCATTGTTGTGACAACAGATAATGTGGTTGTTTCCTGTTTGGGGCTATTACAAATAGTGAATCTATGAGCTCTCATGGGCATATCTCCAATGATATATGTCTCCTGAGGCACGTGTACACATTTTTCCCTAGAAACTAGAAAGAACCGCTAAATGCTAGAGTATGCAGATGACCAACTATCCAAGGTAATGCCAGATTTGTTTTCCAAAGGGATTAGGGCAACTTAATTCCCAGCAGCAATGTTCAGAAGATCTTGATTACCCAAAACCTCCCCAACACCTGACTGTCAGTTAAATGGGATAAGATGGTATCGACTTATGGTTTTGATTTGCACTTCACTCATCACTGATGGGTTGAGCATCTTTCCATGAGTTTATTGGACATACGTGTTTCCTTTTCTAAGAAATACATCTTTATAACTATTGCCCATTTTTCTACTGGGTTGTTTGTCCTTTTAAAAATTGTGTAAGTTATTATATATATTCTAGATACCAATCCTTTGTCAGCTACATGGATTGCAAATATCTTCTTCAAATTTGTAGTTAAATCTTTTCACTCTCTTTAAGGTATTTCGGAGGAACAGAAGTTCTTAATTTTAATGTAGTGAAATTTAGCAATCTTTTTGTTTAAATTTAATACTTTCGTATCCAGTTTAGGAAATCCTTTCTTACCTTAATAACACAAAATTATTCACGTACATTTTCTACCAAAAGTTTGAAAGGTTTGTTTCTGACGTTTAAAGTCCTTAGACCTTCTGAAATTGATTTTTGTATAATATAAAATAGGAGTCCAGTTTTATTTTTTTTTCCATATGGATGAACAACCAACACGTGCCAAAGCAACCAGAGATGACAAATTACCTGGAAAGTAACGTTTTTGCTGTTCTTCCAGACATTCCAAATTCTTATGAATGCACACGCTCCTGCTGCAGGGTGTGGTGGATGACAAACTCAGCGCAAGGACCATCTCAGAAAACCCGGACAGATCTTAGAAACAAGAACCAAGGGTTCAATATGCAAAAAGGCAGACGCCAACTCACAGCTGAGCTGTGCTGCAAAGCCTTTCACTAAGTTTTGGAACTCAAAGCCGTGGCCCACAGCTATTTGTGTTCACACCCTAAGTCGGCTCAGGAAAGCCTACGGATGTCTTGGGGGGGAAAACCGGTTTAGAGCAACAGTTTTTAGTTTTTAATTTTATTATATTGAAGCAAGCTATTTTTACATTTTTAGAATGTTTATATTTTTTAAAAAATATGATTAGAAGATATGAAGGTCAATGGATATAAATTTCTGAGGAGATTCTGAAATGGACTTTGTTTTTCTGGACTTCTGAAGAAGTCACCATTGATTTTCTTTTGCCTAATTTCATCTTGAGCTTTCCTTTTCCACGGTGGATGCATGTCACCAACACTACCCTTTGGCTTATCAGTCACAATTAGCATCACATGCTGGCTCTCATCAGGAAAAGTGAGAAAGGAGAGGGACAGCCCTGTCATGTTTGGGCTCAAAAAGGAAAGTGGGGCAGTGAGAAAGGGAGAATATTTAATTCAGGGAACCATGCACAAATGGGAAGGCAGGGGAAAGCGACAGTAAGTTAAAGAGCAAACATATGTACGTGTGAAAAAGGAATTTCCTGAATAATTAAATGTGAGTTCATGATCAAAAAGAAGAAGAGACTTGAATATGAACTCAACAAAGGATGTGAAGGGGCCAGCCCAGTAGCATAGTGGTTAAGTTCGCATTGCTCCACTTTGGTAGCCCAGGGTTCGCACGTTTGGATCCCAGGTGCAGACCTGCCTACCGCTCATCAAGCCATGCTGTGGCAGCATCCCACATCCAAACTGGAGGAAGATTGGCATAGATGTTAGCTCAGCGACAATCTTCCTCAAGCAAAAAGAGGAACATTGGCAACAGATGTTAGCTCAGGGCCAATCTTCCTCAAAAAAAAAAAGAGAGAGAAAGGATGTGAAATAGAAATTACTAGGTCAGACAGCCCGCTGCACCAACCTCTAGTGGGTTTACTAGCCCAGGACATCTGTTTGTTGAATGCAGGCTGTTCAAGATGGGCAGAGAAAAAAAGGGCAATGACTCACCAACTGTATCTATAGGAATTAATAAATTGGGCATCTGCAACTCTGAAAGTACCTCTCTTTCCCCAGATTCTAAAATAATACCTCTCTTTCCTCCCTCCCCACCTCCCCTGCCCCAGCAAACATTACAATCATTGTTGATTCTGCTCTCTGACCTGGGTCAGCTTCTGTCATCCAGGCCACCCATTCCTTTGTGCTCAGCTGTCTCACACAATTGTTCTTCACCTGCCAGGAACTAGGCATTTTGGCAAACACTGCACAGCAGAACGGTTCCACTTTGACCGCACAGACATATCCGTGGAGGGCGCACTGATTGTGTACTTCGAGGAATTTGACGGCATATTTTATCTCATTTCTCTGTGTACAGAAGTGGTGGACAGGTAATTTCTTAATACAGCGATCAATGGAAGCCTTCAAGGCCGTAAGATCCATTCTCTCTTTTTTACTTCCAATGACTTGAAGGGTCTCATCGTGCACACCGAAAAATACAAATCCTCCTTCAGTGTTTGCGAATGCAGAAACACAGCTGGGGAGACTCTCTTTAAAGCATCGCGACACGTCTGTTGAGAACATTTTAAATTCGACATGCTTGGACGTAGTAAAGTTGAGCTTTTCCAAGTACTGAAGGTGAGCTCTAGCAAACAGAGCAGCAGCTGAGGCCTTTATGTTACCTTCATTTTGGACACCAACCCCAACGTTCCGTGGACTTAAACTGGAATCATTAATATTCGTGACAGTCCGAGTCTTCTCTGTGAGGAACGCCAGCGCTTCGTGAGAACTCATGACGTCAGTAGATGTTCTATATCTGTGGTACAAGTTGGAGCACAAGGTAGCGAGCCGTACGCCAGAGGCCTCTGCATTCCATGATTTCACAAAAATCAAAAAGAGGTCTCCTTGCTGCATCTCATCTAAATAGCCGTTGAAAATTGATGGTAGATGCAACCCTACTCCATGAATTTCATAATTGTACTCTTTGTTCTCAATCTCAGCTTTGACCACTCCCCCACCAGAATTCAGTAGGGCACATATCGCATGCAAGATGATTTCATTCTGTTCTTCCCGCAGTTGAGGGTACATTTCACTCCTTTGCTTATTCCCGAGGATGACTTTTCCTGCATTTAAAACACACTCAGCAAAGTTTGTTTCCAAATCAATCTTGAGACTCATCTTCTCGGCACTTGTCCTAGTCTTACCCTGAAATGTCCTCCTAAAAAAATCAGAAAGACAGAGCCATTAGAGTAGGACAAGAATAGGGGTGGTGGGAAAATCGACAATTTGAGGCCACTCTTCTGAAGTTAGTCACTTTATTTATTACCACAGGGCTTGAGGCCAGATTGATGCCTGAATTAGGGGTGTAGGACAGGCTGAGGAGATAAGTCTGCTGGAAGCCCACCAGAGAAATGATCAAGAGGCTATTTTTATGCTGTGATTTTAGTAACCATTTCTCCCAGTTCTCTGAGTGGCAAGGTCTCTTGGGTCACCTGCAGAAAATAGGAAATTTTACAAAGACACACATGGACTGGAGCTGGAATGTAACTGGAAAGCTTTCGTGGTCAGAGGTATCTCTGGGGTGTACTGTGTATTGTTTTTCTTGGTGTTTTGTCTTTCTCCTCTCACTGAGACCTGGGCAATTCTCACATTGCCCAGTTTATAACCCAGTTTTGGGAAGGAGAAAATCTGATTGAGTTGGTAATTTATCATTGTTGCTATGGAACAGATCCTTTAGCATCCCCTGGTCAAAGAAGTTCCTATCTTGTCAAAACATATTTATGTATGTTATATACTTTTATATATAATATATATTCTCTTTCTATAGTAAAGTATCTTTTTATGTATAATTACAATTATATACTATATATTTTTGTATATAATTTGTTTGGAATTACAAATTATTGACTATTTGTTTGGAACGACCAGGCTGGTAGGTTGAGGTGGGCTTTTGACATTTCCTAAACCTAACTGACAATAAGGAATCTCAGAAAGAGGGAAAACTGAATGAGAGTGTGCAGACACACCATCTTTGCAACCACACTGCAGGACTGAAGATCAGGCATGCGTGATACACATCTCTGCAGCTGCCAATCTTGGACCAATCAGGCAGCTGAGGAAGAAGAAAGAGCAACTAAACCAACTCACACATAATTACAAAACCCTCTACCACCAGAGACTTCACTGTGAACCAAGAAGATGTCATGCTATCTGGACAATGTCCTGGCCCTGCCCCGTGCATTTCCATCCTCAAAAACCTAGATGCAGACCCACAGCCAACATCATATTGAATGGCGAAAAACTGAAAGCCATCGCTCTGAGAACAGGAACAAGACAAAGTGCCCACTCTTGCCACTACTACTCAACATGGTGCTGGAGGTTTTGGCCAGAGCAATTAGGCAAGAAAAAGAAATAAAAGATATCCAAATTGGAAAGGAAGAAGTAAAATTCTCACTGTTTGCAGATGACATGATTCTACATACAGAAAACCCTAAAGAATCCACTAGAAAACTATTAGAAATAATCAACAACTACAGCAAAGTTGCAGGGTACAAAATCAACTTACAAAAATCAGTTGCACTTCTATACACTAATAATGAACTAGAAGAAAGAGAAATCAAGACTACAACCCCATTTACAACTGCAACAACAACAACAAAATATCTAGGAACAAATTTAACCAAGGAGGTAAAAAACCTATACACTGAAAACTATAAGATATTATTGAAAGAAATCAAAGAAGACATAAAGGAATGGAAAGATATTCCATGCTCATGGATTGGAAGAATAAACATAGTTAAAATGTCCACATTACCTAAAGTGATATACAGATTCAACGCAATCCCAAACAGAATCCCAGTGACAATCTTCACAGAAATAGGACAGAGAATCCTAAAATTTATATGGAACAACAAAAGACCCCAAATAGCCAAGGCAATCCTGAGAAAACAGAACAAAGCTAGAGGGATCAGAATCCCTGACTTCAAAATATACTACAAAGCTATAGTAATCAAAACAGCATGGTATTGGCACAAAAACAGACACACAGATCAATGGAACAGAAGTGAAAGCCCAGAAATATAACCACACATCTATGGACAGCTAATCTTTGACAAAGGATCCAAGAACATACAACGGAGAAAGGAAATTCTCTATAATAAATGGTGTTGGTAAAACTGGACAGCCATGTGCAAAAGAATAAAAGTAGACCATTATCTCAAACCATACACAAAAATTAACTGAAAATGGAATGTAAGACCTGAAACCACAAAACTCCTAGAATAAAATATAGGCAGTACACTCTTTGACATTGGTCTTAGCAGCATTTTCCGAATACCACGTCTACTCAGACAAGGGAAACAATAGAAAAAATAAACAAATGGGACTTCATCAGACTAAAGATCTCCTGCAAGGCAAAAGAAACCAGGAAGAAAACAAAAAGACAACCTACCAATTGGAAGAAAATATTTGCAAATCATATATCTGACAAGGGATTAATTTCCAAAATATACAAAGAACTCAACAACAGGAAAAGAAACAACCTAATCAAAAAATGGGCAGAGGGGGGCTGGCCCAGTGGTGCAGTGATTAAGTTAGCAAGTTCCACTTTGGCAGCCCATGGTTCACAGATTCGGATCCTGGGAGCAGACCTACACACTGCTCTTCAGGCCATGCTGTGGCAGTGTCCCACATACAAAATAGAGGAAGACTGGCACAGATGTGAGCTCAGGGTCAAGATTCCTCCAAAAAAAAAAAAAAAAAAGTAGAAAGAAGGAAAAATGGGCAGAGGGACCTAACCCTAACAGCCTAGTGGTTAAAGTTCCGTGCTCACCACTTCAGCACCCTGGGTTTGCGTCCTGGTGACAGAACCACACCACCTATCTGTCAGTTGCCATGCTGTGGCAGTGGCTCACATAGAAGAACTAGAATGACTTTCAACTAGGATATACAACAAGTACTGGGGCTTTGTGGAGGAAAAAAAGCAAGAGGAAGATTGGCAACAGACATTATGCTCAGGGCAAATCTTTCCCTAAAAAAAAAAATAGGCAGAGGATCTGAACAGGCACTTTTCCAAAGAAGATATACAGATGGCCAACAGGCACATGAAAAGATGCTCAACATCACTAATGATCAGGGAGATGCAAATCAAAACTACAATGAGATATCACCTTATGCCTATCAGAATGGCTATAATAACAAGACAAAAAATAACAAATGTTGGAGAGGATGTAGAGAAAAGGGAACCGTCATACACTGCTGGTGGGAATGCGAACTTGTGCAGCTACTATGGAAAACAGTATGGAGGTTTCTCAAAAAATTAAAAATAGAAATACCATATGACCTAGCTATGTCACTACTGGGTATTTATCCAAAGAACATGAAGTCAACAATGCAAAGAGATTTCTGCACCCCTATGTTCACTGAAGCATTATTCACAATAGTCAAGTCGTGGAAACAACCCAAGTGCCCATCAATGGATGAGTGGAAAAAGAAGATGTGGTGTATATATATATACGCATATATACCACACACATATATATGTATACACACACACACACACAGTAGAATACTACTCAGCCATAAAAAAATACAATACCTTATTTTAAAAAACTGTTGTCTTTCTCTGTCTGGCTTATTTCGCTCGGCATAATACCCTCAAGGTCCATCCATGTTGCAAATGGGATGTCTGTGCCCTCTCAGAATTCGTATATTGAAACCCTAATCCCCATTGGGATGGTATTAGGAGGTGGGGCCTTTAGGGGGTAATTAAGGCACGAGAACTGAGACCTCAGGATGTTATTAGTGCCCTTATAAGAAGAGACAGAGAGTAGGGCCAGCCCAGTGGTGCAGCAGTTAAGTTCGCATGTTCCGCTGTGGCAGCCCGGGGTTTGCCGGTTCAGATTCCGGGTGCGGACATGGTACTGCTTGTCAATCCATGTTGTGGCAGGCATCCCACATACAAAGCAGAGAAAGATGGGCATAGATTTTAGCTCAGGGCCAGTCTTCCTCAGTAAAAAGAGGAAGATTGGTAGCAGATGTTAGCTCGGGGCTAATCTTCACCAAAAAAAAAGAGAGAGAGAGAAGAGACAGAGAGAGCTTGCTTCCTGTCTCTCTGCTCTCTCTACCTTTGGAGGATACAACAAGAAGGAACCTGTCTGTAGACCAGGTAGAGTGTCCTGACCAGACTCTAGATCTGCTGGCACCTTGATCTTGCATTCCCCGGCCTCCGGAACTGTGAGAAATAAACGTTTGCTGTTTAATCCACTATGATAGTTTCTTTTACAGCAGCCCAGACTGACCCAGACAGTCACATATTGTATGATTCCATTTATGAGAAATACCCAGAATGGAAAGGAGGTGGTGGTTGCCAGGGACTAGGGGAAGAGGGGAATAACCACTTACTAGGATTTATTTGGGAATGATGATGAAAATGTTTTAAAGCTTGACAGAGGTGGTAGTTGCACAACATTATAAATGTGCTAAATGCTGCTGATTTGTTCACTTTAAAATGGTTAACTTTCTGTTATGTGAATTTCACCTCAATTTTTTAAATTAATAAAAAAATGAAGTTGAAGTAAAAACTTTCTCAGACATATAAAGCTGAATGAATTCATTAGCAGTAGAACTGCAATACAAGAAATGTTAAAGAAAGTCTTCAGGCAGGAGGAAAATGATATCAGAGATCCGGTTCACAACACGAAGTTGGAACCAAGGCCTTACAACATCTGGGATACATTTTTAGATCACCGCTCTGCCAGGTGCTGAGTATCTGGCCCATTCTCCTGTGAAGGTTGTTGAATCCAAACTTCATTACCTAGGGTCTGATCAATAGATTGTAATAATTGGTTCTTTTTCTGGGAGAGAGGGACACTAGCAAAGCCACAAGTTTATTTGTTTAAGGCAATTTGTCCATGAAGGTGTAAAGTGGAAACGCCATTGGCTATAATTCTCTATGGTCTCATTCAATGAGACAGGAGTTGGCCAGAGGTTTTCATTACCGGGTTCTGGGGATGGATGGCATACTCTGCAGTCAGTAAGACTGGGAGCAGTGGCCACTGTTTGAGATAATCTCAGAAGTGCATTAGTGAGTATGTTCTGACCTAACAATTATTATAAGAAACGAAGAAAAGAGAAAAAGTTTCATCATGGGTACATGACAACCAAGGGTCTATTGACAATGAGAAGAAGGATTATAAACAAACAGATCTTTTAAAAACCCAGAAACTCGACAGGGGTCTCGGTCTGTTGTCTTGGGTGGAACCCATCCACTATGCAAGGTCATCCACTTGTTCTGAAGGTCTTGGGTCAGCTGTCTACTTCTGAAGATCAGCTACCCCTGGAAGATCTCGGAGAACCCTTAGTTTGAGGTCCTCTATTGGAATAGTTTTAATTGTGTAGAATTCTCAATTACTTCTTCAGTTGTGAAAAGCGAACCTAAAGATTGACGTCCTGGAGTTTCACTACTGTATTTGTCGTTAATAGTACCTGATAAGGTTCATTTCAATGAGGTTCAGGAGTTTTACTCTGATGTCTCTTCCAATAGATGAAATCTCCTGCTTGAAGATCATGAAGAGGCTGTTTAAGATGATGTTATGGGAAGGCAGCCTTAACCTGCTGGTGATAGGACTGGGTATAGTACATGAGTCCCTTGCAATATTTTGCCATATCTGCATGTGATAGGACATAGTCTAGCATTGGAGGTGAAATCCCTTCCAGCTACTAATTCACAGAGGGATAACCAATGTGTCCCCAAGGGAATAGACCATATGGCCATAAGGGCTAGTGGGAGCATATTTGGCCAAGGGAGCTCAAAGTTTCTGAAAGTTTTACTAATTTTCTTTAAAGGACTAAATTAAAGGATTCGATTTTAAAATTAAATTAAATTAAAGGCCATTTGTTCTCTCAACATTTCCAGAAGATAGTACACGGTAATAATTTTTAAGTAAGGAGTAACAATTTACAAAGTTCTTTTATATGGTTTCTATAAAGTGTGTGCCTTGATCCCTTGATATAAAAGTTGGTACACTCCAGGTTGGGAACACAAAATCAAGCAGTCTTTTAGTGACTGCAAGGACTGTAGCTTTTTGGTGAGAAAATTCTTCAGCACATCCTGAAAATAGACTTACAATAACATGTTCAAGCCCCATGGAGGATGGAAGATGGATAGAGTCCATCTGTAGGTGTTAAAAGGACCTTGAGGCTTTGATTCCTGACCATGTTCCAGCTTTATGGTTCTTCCAGAATTATGTTGTTGATGGACATCACATGACCTGAAAATAGCCTCAGCTGTCTTTTTAAAATTTCCTCTCCAATGTTGATTTAAGATAGCAGCCCATTTGTCTAGATCATAATGAGTGGTTTCATGAAGAACTTTAGCTAATATCCATTTAAAATCTGGTACCAGCAAGCGGCCATTTTGAGAGTGCCACAGATTATCTGAGTTGAGGGTACAATCAGATTTTCTCCATTCTTACTTTTCAAAATCAGGGGCTAAACAATGGTGTTTTATAAGCCTCTTTGAATCCCTCAAGATATTTATCCTTTGACAGTTTAGATAAGATCATAACCTTGGTTGACTTCTTGTGGAAAACAATGATCTGCTCGAGCATTTCCTTTAGCTTCTCTATTACCTCTTTTTGCATGGTTCTCATCCTTTATAATAGTTACCTCTCCAAGAAGTAGGAGTTCCTCTAAAAATTCCTCATATTTCTGTTCATTTCTGAAGGGGGTTCCAGTAGAGGTGAGAAACTCCCTTTGTTTCTAAAGCACCCTAAAGTCATGCACTACTCCCAAAGCATACCAGTTATCTGTGTATGTTTACTCTCTGGTCTTTGGCTAGTTGACTAACTCCAGAAGTGCAATAAGTTCTACCACCTAGGCTGATTTTATCTCAGGTAATTTATCTTTTGAAACTTTATATCTCTTTTCTGCTAAGAGTGACAGCAAGTAGATGGAATTCTTTTCACTGACTTCCTTGTTCTTTGAACAAAGTAGGAGTTCATCTATATATTGTATCAGAACTGAGTCCCAAAGAAAATTTAGATTTTTAAAGTCTTGACTGAGGACAAAATAGGAAAAAAACAGGGAGCTTCAGTGAACTCCTGGGGCATGACTCCCCAGTTTTATGGTTGTCCTCCCCAGGAGAAAGCAAAAAGGTATTGAACGTCCTGGTCTAAAGGCACACTGAAAGAGGCAGAGCAAATTTCCACAACAGCCAAGCAAAGGGTAACGGTTTCATCTTTTCACTGTTTGCACGATTGAATTAGAGTCTACTTGATTTTTATTGGAAATGTCTTAGGTCTGACTTTTAAGAGACTTTACCCTACTTTTTGGACCTTTTTTTCTTTGACCCTCAGGTTTATTGTGGAAAAAGAGCTCCTATGGGTCCCCTTCTGAGTCAATCCAACCAGCTTTTGCCATCCAGGATTTAGCATCTGAGTTTCTGACCAACAAACGTACAAGTTGATGTAGGTTAGGTAACCTTGGTCATGTGCACCAAAAAGAATTCCAAATTCTTCTGTGAATATTTGCTGGTCTTGTCTGGGTTTAGGGAAATCTCTAAGTATAGCTCTTAATTCAGCTGGGGTCCAAGGTTTAAATTTTACGGTTGCCTGTATACCTTGCTTATGGGAGGAATGGATCTTTAGAGGCAACTGATATCTTGGAGTTTTAGGAGAGTCTTGGTTAAAGATGAGGGGGTTCTGAATAAGGAGAAGAAGAGGGAGAAGTCGACTGAGGTGTAAGAGAGAGACCAGAAGGATAAGGGGGAAAAGAGAGCTGAATACAGAAAGGGAACTGGAGGACGAGGATGGAGAGGATTTGCTAGGGACGAGTCTAGTTTGCTAATTTCTCATTAGCCTTGGGAAAAGAATCTTTTAGTGAAGGAATTTTTGATTCAGAATTTCATTTGGAGGCCTCTGCATACCAATCAAAACTGCTGCCCAAAACTCCAAATAGCCCAAGCAATCTTGAGAAAGAACAAAGCTGGAGGTATTACACTCCCTAATTTCAAACTATATTACAAAGCTATAGTAATCAAAACAGCATGGCACTGGCATATAAACAAACACACAGATCAATTGAACAGAATAGAAAGCCCAGAAGTAAACTCATGTACATGTGGTCAATTAATTTACAGCAAGGGAGCCAAGAATAAACAATGGGGAAATGACAGTCTTTTCAATAAATGGTGTTGGGAAAACTGGACAGCCACATGCAAAAAAGTGAAACTGGACCCTTATCTTACGCTATACACAAAAATTAACAAAATGGATTAAAGACTTGAGTGTAAGATCTTAAACCATAAAACTCCTACAAGAAAACATAAACTCTTTGACATCAGTCTTGACGATGACTTTTTGGATTTAACAACAAAAGCAAAAATAAACAAGTGGGACTACATACCACTACATACCACTAAAAAGCTTCTGCACCACAAAGGAAACCATCAGCAAAATGAAGTGCAATGAAGTGCAAATCACATATCTGATAAGGTATTAATATCCAAACTATATAAAGACTCATACAACTCACTAGTAAAAAAACTAGTAAAACTGATTAAAAAATGGGCAGAGGGTCTGAATAGACATTTATCCAAAGAAGACACACAGATGTCCAACAGGTACGTGAAAAGGTGCTCGACATCAGTAATCATCAGGGAAATGCAAATCAAAACTATGATGAGATATCGCCTCACATCTGTTAGAATGACTACTATCAAAAAGACAAGAGATAACAAGAGTTGACAAGCATGTAGAGAAAAGGGAATCCTTGTGCACTGTTAGTGGGAATGCAAATTAGTGCAGCCACTACGGAGCAGTATGGAGAGTCCTCAAAGAATTGAAAATAGAACTACCATATGATCAAGCAATTCCACTTCCAGGTATCCAAAGAAAACAAAAACTAATTTGAAGAGATAATATGCACACCCATGTTCATGGCAGCATTGTTTACGATAGCCAAGACATGGAAACAACCTAAATATCCATTTGTTCATTAATGGATAAGGAAGACATAGTATAATTCCTAAAATACCCTGAATAGCCAAAGAAATCTTGAAAAAGAACAAAGCAGAAGGCGTTACACTTAACTGATTTCAAGCTATACTATAAAGCTATAATCATCAAAACAACATGGTACTGGCATAAAAACAGACAAATAGACCAATGAAATATAATTAAGAGCCCAGAAATAAACCCAAATGTATACGTTCAACTAATGTTTGACAGTGTACCCAAGAATATTCAATGGAGAAAAGACAGTCACTTCAATAAATGGCACTGGGATAATTGGATATTCACACATAAAAGAATGAAACTGGACCCATATCTTACACCGCTCACAAAAGATAACCAAAAATGGATTAAAGACTTAAATGTAAGACCTGAAACTCCTAGAAGAAACATGTGAATAAAACTCTTTGAAATGGGTCTTGGTAATGATTTTTGGGATATGCCACCTAGAGCCCAAGCAACAAAATAAAAAATAAACAAGTGGAACTACATCAAACTAAAAAGCTTCTGCAAAGAAACCATCAACTAAATGAAAAGACAACCTATGGAATGGGAAAAAATATTTGCAAGCCATATATCTGATAAGGGGTTAATTTCCAAAATATATAAATAATTCATACAACTCAATAGCAAAAAACAACCTAATTAAAAAATGGACAAAGGACCTGAATAGACATTTCTTCAAAGAAGATATACAAAAGACCAACAGTATATGAAAAGATGTTCAATATCATTAGTCACTAGAGAAACGCAAAGTAAAACCACAATGAGATATAATCTCATGCCTGTTAGAATAGCCATCATCAAAAAGACAAGAGATAACAAATGCTGGCATGGATATGGAGAAAACTAACCCTTTCTCTGCACTCTTGGTGGGATTATAAATTGGTATAGCACTATGGAAAACAGTATGGAGAGTTCTCAAAAATTTAAAAATAGAACTACCATATTATCCAGCAAGCTGGGAATATATCCTTCTTGGAATATATCCAAAATAAACAAAAACACTAACTCAAAATGAGATATACACCCCCTGTTCATAGCAGCATTATTTACAATAGCCAAGACATAGAAACAACCTAAGTGTCCACTGATGGATGAATGGATAAAGAAGTTATGGAATAGATATAGATACAGATATAATTCAGCCATAAAAAAAGAGGAAATTCTACCATTTGCAACAACGTGGATGGACCTTGAAAGCATTATGCTAAGTGAAATGAGTCAGATAGAGAAAGACAAATGCTGTATGATCTCACTTATTTGTGGAATCTAAAAAAAAACCTAAACTCATAGAAAAAGAGATCAGCTTTGCGGTTACCAGAGGTGGAGAGCTGGGGGAGGGAGAATTGCAAGAAGGTGGTCAAAAGGTACACGCTTCCAGTTAAAAGATAAATAAGCACTAGGGAGGTAATGTACAACAAGATGACTCCAGCTAACACTGCTGTATGATACAGAGGAAAGTTAGTGTAAATCCTAAGAGTTCTCATCACAAGCAGAAAATTTTTTTCTGTTGTTTTTCTTTCTTTTCTTTTTATTTTATCTATATAAGAAGATAGATGTGAGCTGAACCTATTGTGATAATCATTTCACAATTTATGCAAATCAAGCCTTTATGCTGTAAGCCTTAAACTTGTACAGTGATGTATGTCAATTATTTCTCAACAAAATTGGGAAAAAAGTTATTAACAAAAAGAAAATGTGGTGTATAAATATCCAATGGAATATTCCTCAGCCATAAAAAAGAACGAAATCTTGCCATTTGCAGCAACATGGATAGACTTTGAGGGCATTATGCTAAGTGAAACGACTCAGACCAAAGAAAAAAGATAGGGGCTGGCCCCGTGGCCAAGTGGTTAAGTTCTCGCGCTCCGCTGCAGGCGGCCCAGTGTTTCGTTGGTTCGAATCCTGGGCGCGGACATGGCACTGCTCATCAAACCACGCTGAGGCAGCGTCCCACATGCCACAACTAGAAGGACCCACAACGAAGAATATACAACTATGTACTGGGGGGCTTTGGGGAGAAAAAGGAAAAAAAATAATAAAATCTTTAAAAGAAAAAAAAGATAAATACCATATGATCTCACTTATATGTGAAATCTAAAAAACAAACAAGCATACAAAACCGAGCTCATGGATACAAAAACAGATTGGTGGTCGCCTGAGGTGGGGGATTGGGGGATGGGTGAAAAGGGTGAAGGGGGTCGAAAGGTACAAATTTCTAGTCATAAGATGAATAAATCATGGGGATGGAATGTACAGCATGGTGATTATAGTTAATAACACTGCATTACATATTTGAGAGTAGCTAGGAGAGTGGATCTTGAAAATTCTCATTACGAGAAAAAAAATTATAACTATGTATAGTGATGGATGTTAACTGGACTTATTGTGGACTTTACTGTATGGACATTTTGCAATATACACAAATATCGAATCATTACATTGTACACCTGAAACTAATATAGTGTTATGCCAATTATACACCCCCTCCCCCAAAAAAAGACCCGCTGTCCAATTGGTCCTGAGAAATCCTATTCCTTTACTTTTCTAAGGCGCCTCTCAAATGAATGGCTTTGCTGAAGTCAAATGTTCCCAAGAGCCATTGAAGGCCCAAATCATCCTTAGTGAAGTTATGCCACTTAGAAATATAAGTGCAAGAATCAGTATAAAGTGTATAGGAAGTGAGCGTTTTCCAGGAAGAGGAGAGGATTGACAGTTAGAAGACCCCATCAGAGGTGGCGACCATCTGTAGGAATGTAACGGTTGTGCGACCTGTGTCTCAGGTCCCCCATCTTACAGTTGGTCACCTCTGGACACAGACGGGACAATCTGCATCCCCAGCAGGTGGAAAACCAGAGAGAACACTCTCTCTGGATCACAGCCAAGATCTCAGGACAAAAACTCGAGATGGCAGGAGAAAGTTATCTGGTTTTATTGATGACTCACAGCCAAGTTCGTCCAAACGGACATCAGTTCAGGGAGAACTGCAAACGCACTGGTCCACGAGGCCAGCTGAACAGGGCTATACAGTGTATGCCTGTGTTCTAACTTGTGATTCTTCTTACGACAAACACTTTTAAACAGCACAACACAGAACTAACACAAAAGAGAGCAAAAAGGGGTAAAAAGGAATGCCTGATTCCACCAAGGATGCCAAGCAAATGGGAACCAGTAACAAAACCCAGGTACCAAACTGAGAATCAATAGCAATTGATTGATAGAGAAACTCAAGGCAAAGAAAGAGGAATTCAGAGCCAGTGCTGACTTACCACGTTGGCGCAGACCCAAAAAGCCACTACTGGCAAGGTGGGAGGGGCCTCTGTCTGTAACGCACCTGGCTGAAGGCTGGGGTCCACAGCCAAAGCCGTGCAGATGGTATCTTGGTGGAAACTCCAGGAAAACTGTGGAAACGAACAAAAACCACCCAAATGAGGATATTTATTCAAGGCTTACATTAACAAGCGAGTCCGTCACCATCACTTGCATTTGGCAGATATTTAATACTGATTTCTGTTTTCTGTTATGCATAAACACCTGTGAATTTTCATAATCAGGCCAGGAGCAGATCATCACATTTCACTCTTCTTTCACTTGCAAAAGGTACTAAAACTTGGGATGGCTCATCTGCTTATTTAAACAAAAAGAGTTGAAGAGTCTTGTGACATTTAAATGAACCCTTCCAACCCCCGACACAGGGCGCTGTCCTGCTTAACTGCTCAACTTCCCTCATCGTCTGGCCACAGGAACTCTCATCTTCGCCCCTGACAGACGGAAGTGGAATCAGTTTCTATTTCCTCACCAAGGCAGGCGTAGCCTCGCCATCTTCTAGTAGGGCAAGGCTAGGAAACAGCCACCGACCCCATCTCCTCCTAGAGGCTCCGAGGGAGACCCGCCATCGGTTGAGGAACCTCCAAAGTCCCACCGTCAAGCATCCTCTCCCTCCCGCCCTAGTCCTCAAGGCTTCCCTTCCGGTTCCTACAACCGTCGTGTGCAAGAGGGGAACGGAGCACTCACGGCAGCCTAGCCTCTGCACACAGAACCCACGGGAGTTCTAGTTAGTCACTTGATGGGGGATACAGGGCTTCGCGGGCTACCCTGGGAGCTCGCCCACCCTGTCCGATGCCGTTACAGTTTGAGGAGCTTACTGCGCCAGGGGCTTCCAGGCCATCCGCGAAACCCAGCCTCAGCCTCCTGTAATAAACGACACTGACTCTATTTGTCCCCAGGCCACAAGCTCGCTGGCTTCAGCTTCAGGAGCCTCAGCACCCGACTTATTTGTTTTCTCTCAAGTTCTTCGCGCTCCTGAACCGCGGGGAAATTTTACCAGGCTGGATTTGGTCAGATTTAGGCTGTGCGCTGCGCGCCTCTCCCTCCTCCCCAGCTCGCCGGGCATTCCGAGCCTCGGAGCTCTCCGATGCGCCACTGCCCGCCTGTCGTTGGAAGTTGCTACTGAGAGTCAACAAACCAAGTCTCCCGAGCGGGAAAGGAGCTCTCGGGCTCTGCCCAGGCCTTCGGCACAGCCGGGTCGGGGAACCGGCGAGGACCTGGGGAAGGAAAGAAGAGGAGCTTTTGGAGGACCTGTGTGAAAGGAGCCCGGGGCAATCATTACCGGCCAAGGTTTCTCCTCTGCAGCGCGCCTCACTCCGGGAGAAGGCGATGGGGGCTCCCAAGTTCAGAACAGAGGTCTCGACCCTACAGGGTTCGGTCCTTTTATCAGCTGAACTCGGGGGCGGGGCATTGCGCAGGAGACAGAGCGACAGCCCAATAGCGTCGCTTCTGTGGACGGGGAAACCCACCCCTGCAAGGACAACCGCCTTGATTACCTTTGGCGGATACGCGTGGGGTGTGGGGTTTCTTTGTGGCGGGGGGGAGGTTTTCTTTGTTGCTTCTCTATGTTTTCTGATTAATTTCTTTTTGAGATTTGCAGTTCTCTCTCGCACCCGAGGAGGGAGATCGCGGCGCAGCCCCACGTCCTCCAGCCCTCCCCGGCCGCCCCAGGCTCGGCGCGCTCTGGACGCTCGCTCCGCGCAACGCCTCCCGCCCCTCGATTCCAGTTCGAATGGCCCCATCAGCAGCCAGGGAAGTGAGGAGGTGGGAGCGTGGCGCGGAGAGAGAAGCAGAGAAAGGAGCCTCTGGGTTCGCCCCACCTCCACCCCGTAACTAGAGAAAGTTGATTCTGCCTCCTTTCTTCTGCGGGTGCCGTAGTTTGTACAGGGCTGATGATCGCCGCTAGGGGCTCTCACTGACACCTGCTGGGACTGTCGCCGCTTGGAAGAACCCCGGCAGGCTAGGGCGATGGCGTTTTGGTGAAAGAAAAGAGAAATTGTCTGCTTGATTCATCTGCCCACTGCAGACTTTATCACACCAGGGTCTTTTGCAGAAGCGTCAGTGTTCATTTCATCCGTCCTAATTCTACTACCTAACAAGTTCTGAGCGCTCCCGAAGGGTCTGGCTCCTCGCGGGCCTCCAAGCCGGACGCTCTGGACGAGCCGGGCTTGCGGCGCGCGCCGCTGCGCCGCGGTGGCCGTGCGGGGAACTGAAACGACAGCCCGGCGCGGCGAAGGGGGCGAGGAGCCGGCTGCCCGGGAGCTGATCCGAGCCCGCGCCCCCACGGGCGTAAGTAGCACTTGGGGATCCCTGGAGCATTCAGTCCAGTCCTGACTCCAGCTGCTCCTCTCCCGGGGCGCACTCCTTCCGTCTTCCTCTGCCCTCTTAAAATTCTGGTAAATAAGTGTTTCTCCGTCTCATCACTTCCAACTCCCGCGCCCATAACTCGGAGGACCGCTGGAGCCCTTCCAGCAAATTCTCTCTCTCCCATCTTCTCCCCAAGAGTTTGAGGTCTGAATGGACCAGGCTGAGGACACTGAGGCCAAGCTGGGTCTGGCCCAGGGACGCTCACTGTCTGGCTCACTTCTCAAGATGGGGGCAGGAATCAGGCCCAACCAGACCCCTTGCGTGTAGGGAGAATCTGAAACTTTCAGCTAATGGAAAAGGGGCTGGAAAAGGTCATTTTAGGACAGCACAGGTCTCTGGTGAGTCTCCCTTGCTGCCCAAGCGCGCCGCCAAATCCCTGCCAGAAAAGACGTGGGGGCTCCCAGCGGGGCACTCTGCAGAGCGGGCGGAGGGGGGAGGGGGGCGGCCAGGGAGAGAAGGAGGCTGGCCACTTATCGGAAAATCAAAGCCGAGGGAAACGTCTGGACGACATCACTTGTGGTCATCTCTGGGGGCTGGGGTTAAGGGATGGCTCTTCAATTTTTAAATGTATTGTCCAATAGCTAAGGTGTACACAAAGTACAAAAATAATCACACACTGAACACCCATGTATTCAACACCCAGCTTAAAGGATAAAACGTTAGCGATATTCTTGTGTACCCCACACTGGTCTCATTCCCTTATCCCACCCGTCCCCTGCTCACCTGACAACCAATGCAACTTTCTGAATTTGAAGTCACTATTCCTATGCAATTCTGTATACTTTTATTACATGTGTATTTGCCACTCATCAATATATGACATTATTTCACACATTTACATGCACTTAAACCATGTGTAAGTAGTATCATATTGTATGTATTCTGCAGAACTTGCTCCAAGTCCTTAACATTTTGCTTTACAGCTTTAGCCATGTATCCAGAGCGTTCATTTTCACTGCTGTGTGAGCTGGAGCCTTCCTTCTTACCTTTCCATCCATCCCCCTTGGTCCCAAATTATCCAGGTCTCCTCCAACTTTTCCTGCAAAAGATCTCAGCTCCCACGCATTTGGGGGTTCTATTGCCCCAGCCTTACTTTCCCACACTCCCTTCCTGGTCTCAGCTTCTGGAGGGCCAGCAGAAAGGGAGTGCTTTGGTGAAATGTTGCCCTTCCAGTTGTTTGCAAGGTGGGAGAGGAGTGTGGGCAGAGCATGACTTGTTCTTATTGAATTTACTCAAAATTAAAAGTAGAACTCTTGGGACCAGCCTGTAGCCAAGTGGTTAAGTTCCTGTCCTCTGCTTTGGCTGCGCAGTGTTTCCTGGGTTCAGATCCTGGGGCGGACCTAGCACAGCTCATCAGGCCATGCTGAGGCAGTGACCCACGTAGCACAACCAGAAGGACCTAGAGCTAGCATATACGACTATGTACTGAGCAGCTTTGGGGAGAAGAGAGAAAGAAAAAAAAGAAGATTGGCAACAGATGTTAGCTCAGGTGCCAATCTTTAAAAAAAAAAGTAAAACTTAAGTTTGCTCTGTCCAAGAGTAGGAAATGTCAGGAGCCACTGCTGGTCATACACGCACAAACACACACACACATGGTTAATGCAACGATCACATTTTTTTTTTCCTTCAACAAGCTAATGAGAAAGTAGGTGGGGGGACATAAGATCTCATGAGGGACGTATGACCTCGAACGGTTCAGGCAGTCTCTCACAGAAGGAGAATCACCGTATTAGAGTAAAAAGAATATCTGTCTAGGCCAGCCATGTGTCCGTGACCTCCACCAGCACATAAACCAGAAATCAGAGAAAGTATCAATGATTTGTTGATTGCCTACAAAGTAGGAGGCACCTTACACCTGGTTTCTTGATCTGGGGCTTGAACTTTTCCTCTTCTTTCGCCAGCTTTGTTGGTTTCTCTTCCAGCCCCATATAGCTGTAAGTGCAAACTGGTGCAAATGTGGTGGGTGACATGGGGCTGGGGCCCGGATCTGGGTTACCTGTTCATGCCACTTACTTGTGCCCTCTGGTCCTGCTCAGGCTCAGTCTGGTTGGGCCATTTCGATCTTATGGTGAACAGCTGCAGAGCCCATCCAACTTTAGGACTTAGTGGGTCCAACTGAACCCGGATCAGAACAGAGTGTTTTGGGTGCATGCACAGTTCACATCCCATGGTCGAGAGAGTTTGTTCTTTGTGAGGGCTGACTAACATGCCAAGGGCTGTTTCTCCAAGGTGATGTGGGAACTGACCCTTGAAGGATAAGTTCATAGGTGCACAAGGTGAGGACAGCATCAGAGGTGCAAAGAACAATGTTCGTAGGCACAGAGGTCCCGAACTGCACGGGGAGTGGTGAACGGCCTTATGAAGCTGATGCAAAATACATAGGGCATGGGTGGATTTTTGTGGCCCCAAACCTGCTAACTACTATGTAAAATACAAAAGACATAAAAGAAGCTCTGTCTGCCCTCAAGAATCACATAATTTCCTTGAGAAAAATGTACCATTGTACAATTAAAGAAAAAAAAGTAAAGGATGAAGTGAATACCGTGTGACATCAACATCAAGGGCTATAATTGCATTTGCTCACCATTGAGGAGAAGTGGTTTTTTTGGCTGAAGATAATGAGGTATAGTGGAATGATAGATAGACCTTGATTCAAGTCCTCACTTGGCCATTTCCTGGTTCTCTGACTGCCTGGAAGTCACGTGACCACTTTGAGCCCCAGCCAGTCTCACAGCCAATGACACGTTTTAAACTTTTGTTACATCAGTACCTCAGTTCCAGGTGTGAATTTCTATTTCAGTTATTGTTATGTAACAAAGCACCCCTAAATTTAGTGGGTTAGACCAAAATCATTTTATGTGCTCATAATTCTGTGAGTTGAGTGGGTCTCAGCTGGACAATTCTTCTGCTGGTCTCCCTTGGTACCCTCAAGTCATGAAAACACATATTTTAAAAGAGATAGTCAGAGGGTGGCCAGGGCTGGGACATCCAACACAGTGCTTCGCCCACAAGGCTGGTGCCTTGGAGGGAATGGATAGGAGCAGGAAGCAGCTGGACCACTGGTTTGGCTGGGCCTTTCTCGCTTTCCATGTGGGCTCTCCAGGTGGGGAGCCATCCTTCTGACATGACCACTCAGGTCTCTCAAGAGCACAAAAACAGAAGTTGCCAGACTTCTTAAGGCTGAGGCCTAGACCTGACACAGTATCATTTCTACTTCACTATGTTGATGAAAGCCAGTCATGAGCCCAGATTCCAGGGGAGGAAATTGCACAAACACATGAAGACCAGGATACGTAGCCCACTGGGGCCACTAACGCAACAGACTACCACATAAGACAGACCTCCTTTTCAAAAGTTGTCAAAAAAGTACTTTTTAAAAAGCCTAACTATAAGATAGATAAGGTAGCAGTATTTACAATACACACTTGAGTCCGACTGAACTAGAGTTCCAGCTTCGCCACTTGACCAGCTGTGTGACATGGACAAGCTGACTCTCTGAGACCCATGTGTTGCTTGTCTATAGCCGCTTCCTTTATAGGGTTGTAGTGGAGTTTAAAAGAGATAGTAGGTCTAAGAATGCTGCACACAGTAGGTGCTCAGGAGATGATGGCTGCTGCTGTACTGGTGATAAAGTTGCCATGCTGGTTGCGTTATTGTTGATTACTGAAATGTCTTCCCATCAATGCAGTCACAGGTGGCTAACGTGGCACATCCCTCATAAACTAAGGAGAAACTTTATTTTCATTATCCTCTTCAATTTCAGTTCACTATTTGACGTCTTCATTTTGTCTCATTTTTTATCGGCATGTTCTTATCAGTTAACGGATTTTAAAGTCATTCTCTAATTTTAATAATTTAAAATTGTACTTTCCTATCAGCAAAACAACTGGTAAAACAAATTCTTAGATGTAATCCGAAGAATGAAAACCCCTTTCACCTTCCACAAAATCATGAAAATGCATAGTTTTAGAGGAATAGTGATATGTCCCGTCAATTTCCTAAAACACACACACACCACGGTTCTTCTATATAAAAACATTATTTTATAGCTATTGTATTTTTCCATGTAAGTGCAGAGATGCTTCAAATCAGGAGGACAGCATCAATTTTAAGACTTTTTTTAGTGAGGAAAAAATATCACTTACTGTTGTCTCAGAGACAACAGTTGTGAAGTACGTATTCCCTAGACCTTCAGGTGGCTTCGTATTAAAGTAGAAATTTGGTGACTTTTTGGCATTTTGTGAGCTCATCCTCATGTTAAAACTTTGAAAACAGTTGAGCTGAAATTATATTCAGCTGCAGTGGAAATTTTGTAAATAAGTTTTAATGGTCTGTTACAGTAGAGGTTTTAGTAGAAAATTGGTTCAGAATATTATTAATCAACATAATGTATATTACAGTTTCCTTTGGGGCCTTGAGTTGTGTGTTATTGGCAATCTTCTTAAACCTACTTTGTAACAAACCACCACAGTGGTTTTTGCCCTAAATGGTTAGATAGCGTTTGAGGCTAATTGGTTGTCTACCTCAGGATTTTACACAGAGGAAAGAAAGACACATTATGGCAGTTAGTGTCCTCAGCCAATATACCATTTACAGGTTTAGCTAGGAACTCCTTAAAATGAGATCTGTAAGTACTAAACAGCTTGGTGGAGTGGACAGACCATGGTCCTTGGAGTCAGAGTGTTTCTAGCACTGTGAAGCCTTGAGGAAGTTATCTGACCTCTTCGAGCTTCACTTTCTTCAAGTGTGAACAGCGCAGACCCGCCTCTCAGAGCTGTGGTGAAGATTGAATGAGCCAACCATGAACGTGCTGGAATGTGGTAGGGACTTGTGGATGGTAGTGTTTGTTATACTTTGAATTCAGACTTGAACTTGAAGAACTTCTTTTTAATAAGTTGAAAATAAAAAGAGCTAAAATATTTAATATATAATGAGCATTCACAGAAAATACTTCACAAGGTGATTCCACTTGCACCGTGTCAAGTGTCAAGAAATTCACTCCACAGTGAAGTCCCCGTGTTTAAAATGAGTTTCAAAAGGTCAAAGCAAATGAACTTGATTAGGTATATTGGATTGAAGTTGACCGAGGCTTTAACTTATGAACTACTTCAGGAAGAAGAAAATAATGCCAGGGTAGCATCCAATTTGAAACAGCGATGGGTGGAAGTCAATGAACAAAAAGTCAATGAACCAAGTTTATGAAGGAGCTCAGGAAGGAGAGTTTGGGCTGGATTCTCCTTCCCTGGCCCCCTCTCTGCTCTGAGCTCACATGCTTCCTTTTATTCTGCGGTTCTGAAACAAAAACAAGACACAGTCGGGTTCTGCAGCAGCGGAAGGAGATTTTGAGTTCTCTCCAAAACGGAAACTGCCTTTACCTAACCACTGTGACTTCCTGCATGTGCTGTCCTGGTTAAAGACCAAGAAATTACCTCAGAGGACTTTTAGGGCAGTGAAATTAGTCTGTGTGATACTACAATGGTGGACACATGTCACTATACATTTGTCCAGACTGGTAGATTGTAAAGCACCAAGAGTGAACCTGAATGTTAACTATGGACTTCGGGTCACGATGATGTGTCATTGTAGGTTCATCAGTTGTAACGAATGTACCACTGTGGTACAGCATATCCATAGTGGGAGAGGTTGTATGTGTGCGGTGGCAGGAGGTGTCTGGGAACTCTGTATTTTCTGCTCACTTTTGCTATGAACCTAAACTTGCTCTAAAAAATAAGTTGTCTTCACTTAGAGACAAATAAACAAAATAAAAATGAGGCAGACACACAAATAAGGAAACTGACTTTATCTAACCAATCCATTTCCTTTGTGGGCAGTACCCATTACAGATTGAGACGCCACCTTGGTGGTGTAGCGCTCAACAGCAAAAGTTCCTCTTGATGGTGGAGGTGCAAAATGTGTTACAGCGCTCTGACATGATGTCTTCATTTTTTCTGGTATTTATAAGGTCTGTACAAATCACATGGGGATCTTTTTAAAAATGAGGGTTCTGATTCAGCAGTTTTAGAGCTCAGTCTGAGATTCTGGATTTCTGACAAGCTCCCCATTGATGTTTAGAGAACTTAGAGGATGCTGGGAAAATATACATCCCCTTCCTTGCCTAGACTACTTCCTTTGCTGCGTGCTCAGAGACCCACCGCTAAGGAATAGTTCCTTTGGATCTTGAACACATTTCCCTGTTCAGTATGATTCTCCCTTCTCTAAGTCTCACTAGTGTTTTGCTTGAGGTTCTCATGGAACGGAGCACATTCTTTTGCTGTACTTATCTGTGTATATGTCTTATTCCCCCACCCTGCCCCTCCCAACCTCCACTATCCCTAACCCTGGATTAGGACCCTCTATAAAATGTTCTCATAGATTTCTGTGCTTTTCATTGTAGCCCTTATAACAACTCTAGTTAAATAATTACTTATGTAATTGCTTTTATGGGTGTCTTCTCTACTAAATCAAAATCTCCATGAGGCTAGGTAGCACGTCTATATTGTACAACGCAGTATTCCCATTCTTGCTGCAGGATCTGGCACATAGTAGGTGCTCAATAAATATTTTGTTGAATAAATGAATGAATTGTAAGGTTCTTAGAAAGAGAAACTTTGTATCTCCTGAAGAACCCAGCACAGAGCGCTGCACCTCATGATTCAGTAAATAATTGTTGACTTAATGTCAGTAATCTCAGGAATGTTCAACAACGATTTTCTCATTCACTCAATTCATTCAGTGGCAATCTAAAGAACAGCTACTATATGCCAAACCTGATTCTGTCATAAAAGATCTAACATTATGTAGAGAACACAAATGTAAAAACAATTCACTTTGTCAAGATGGAGTTCTCGATCTTTGATTTAAGTTCACTTGGTTTTCAGATCAACAGGTTCCCAAGGCCATGGTTTATGCCTTTATGAAGGTTTTCAGGTAAGGAAGAGACATGTTCCAATGCACGCTTTTAAGTGCCATATTATTAACTCAGGATGGAAGAAAGATGTGGGGAAGGAAGACTAAAGACAAAGGGAGCATTGAGGGTCGTTGCAGCCGACAGTTGAGAGGTGACGGTGTAGACTAGAGTGCTGGCGAGGGGAAGAGGAGACTTGAGCAGACGTGGAGATATTTAGGGAATAAAATGAGCAGGACAGCAGCAAAAGCAAAAAGAGACAAATGGGTCTATATCAAACTTTAAAACTTGTGCATCGGGCCAGCCCTAATGGCCTAGCAGTTAAGTTTAGCATGCTCTGCTTGGGTGGCGTGTTTTCAGTTCCCAGGCATGGACCTACACCACTCTGGTAGCCGCCATGCTGTGCTGGCAGCCCACATACTAAAAAATAGAGGAAGATTGGCACAGCTGTTAGCTCAGGGCAAATCTTCCTCAGGAAAAAAAAAAACGTACATCAAAGGACACAATCAACAGAGTGAAAAGACAACCTACAGAATGGGAGAAAATGTTTGCAAATCATAAATCTGATAAGGGATTAATATCCAGAATACATAGAGAAGTTTTACAACTCAACAACAAAATCAAATAACCCAATTCAAAAATGGGCAAAGAATTTGAATAGACATTTCTCCACAGATGATGTACAAATGGCTAACAAGTGTATGAAAAGATGTTCGATATTACTAATCATCAGCGCACTAAAGAAATGCAAATCAAAACCACAACGAGGCACCACATCACACTCAGTGGGAGGAAAAAAAGAAAGAGAAGAGAGAGTGTTGGTGAGGATGGGAAGAAAACTGAGCGCTTCTGTATTGTTTGTGGGATTGTAAAATGGTACAGCCACTATGGGAAACAGTACAAAGTTTCCTCAAAAAGTTAAAAAATAGAATTATCACATGATCCAGCCATCCTTCTTCTGCATAGACAGTCATAAGAATTGAAAACAGAATTTTGAAGAGATATTTGCACACTCATGTTCATAGCAGCAATATTCACAATAGCCAGGAGGTGGAAACAATCAGAGCGTCCACTGACAGATGAATGGATAAACAAAATATGGTATGTACATGCAGTGGAGTATTATACAGCTTTAAAAATGAAGGAGATTCTGCACTATGCTACAACATAGATGAACCTGGAGGACGTGATGCTAAGTGAAATAAGCCAGTCAGAAAAAGACAAATGCTGCATGATTCCACTTATATGAGGTACCCAGAATAGTCAAATCATAGAGACGGAAAGTAGAATAAGGGTTGCCAGGGGCTGAGGGAGGGGCGAATGAGGAGTCGTTGTTTAACGGGTATAGAGTTAAGGTGGATATACTTAACACTACTGAACACTACCCTTAAAAAGGGTAAATTTTATGTTATGTGTTTTTTATAACAATAAAAATAATGAACAGGACACCGTGGTTGACTGGATGTGGGACAGGAAGACTTAAATGATTTGAGTCCAGAGTTCGTGAGAAATGCCTGGGATGGAGACACACAGACACAATCAGCTGCGAGAAATAGGAATGGAAGTGATGGCCTAGGGAGACTGTGTAGAGAAACGAGGAGAGAACATCCTGTTTAGAACAAAGCCTGAGGAATGTCCCCATCAAGGGAGAGGAAAGTGAAGTGGAAATTCCAAAATGGACTGCAAGAAGACTGAGAATGAATGGCTAGACCAGCAGGAGAGAGAGAGTCGTATCAAGGAAGCCCAGGGAAGTGAGCGTTTCAAGATGGGGTGAGTCAGCCGTGTCAAATGCCTACTGGGGAGCACAACTGAGTAAAGACTAAACAGTGTGCATTGGTAAGCTGTACACAGTAAACTGTACATCCTCAGTGGCCTTGACAAGGCTGGTACAGAAGAAGAGCGTAGTGGGTGTCAGGATATCACACTAGGTAAATTCTTAGAGTCTATATATAAATGAAAGCCAGACATTGACAATCATTTACACTTGTCTAATAGAGACCCCTTCGTGAAAACTTATAGTAGAGACCATCTTGTGTACTAAAGGATGCCTGAAGGTTATTTACAAAAAGTTCCATTTAAGACATCTAGGAGACTGGCCCAGTGGCGCAGCTGTCAAGTTTGCACTTTCTGCTTCGGTGGCCAAGGGTTCGCTGGTTCAGATCCTGGGTGTGGACCTACACCCCGCTTGTCAAGCCGTGCTGTGCCTGGCGTCTCACGTACAAAGTAGAGGAATATGGGCATGGATATTAGCTAGGGCCAGTCTTCCTCGGCAAAAAAGAGGAGGATTGGAGACAGATGTTATCCCAAGTCTAATCTTCCTCAAAAAAAAAAGGGGGGTGGGGGGAGGGCACTAGGGGTGAAGTGGTGTACCTACAACATGACTAATAATAATGTACAACTGTAATTTCACAAGGATGTTAACTTTTATAACCTTAATAAAAAAAAAGTAACCTCAAGTATCCCCCCCAAAAAATCTAACCTTCAAATCTTTAAAGTTTTTTCCAGTGTTTTGGAACCCTTACTTTAAACACATTTCATGTCAGTTTATTGCCAAAGTGATTATATTCAAATTGGAAACTCTATTCTATATATAAAAGGTCTTGAGTCTTTGTCAGAAGAACACCAGCAGACTCTATCATCATCTCTTATCCTCTTGGGTTTAAAGGAAAATTCATAATTTGGTGATAGGTGAAATTTTTTCCCTAAAAACAGAGTTAGAGATTTTGTTCCGTCAAAGTATAAACTGAGAAGTTTGAAAAACTAAATGGAGCAAAGAGACATTCAAAATGTGTACAAAGCCAAAATTAATTTAATAAAAAATTGAGAAACTCAGATGAATCCATGCAGAGAGAAAAAAAGTCAGAAAACTTACCAAAGTATTCTTAGGAGCATTGGTCCTTTTGGCAATAGGGGAGAACTTTTTTAAACTTTCAAAATATTATACAATTCCTAGAGTTCCTACCAAGATGGTAGTTTAGCACCAGCTTCTGGCTCCTTCCATCGAGATCAACCCTAGAAGAACTGCGGAGAGAAACATCATGCATGAATCCCAAAACAGAACAGGAAAAGTCTGTTCCCCGCAACCCCTGGAGGAAGGCTGTTCTGAACCTGTGTGTGTGTGTGTAGTGGTAGCTGCAGCCTGAGGCAGAGGAGCCTAGAATAACTGTAGAAGATAATTAGGAAAAAAAGAGAGAGAAAGAGAGAGAGAGATTTGAGTTCTACTCTGCCTCCTCGACCCCACCCCATACACGCAATTGCCGGTGGCGATGGTGCAGGAGTCCACGGGGAGAAAGTCAGAGCAGCTGGGACGATGAGTTAGGAATTCTCTAACCTCAGTCATTCGTTACCCCACCCTCCTCCTTCCAAACCCTCAGAGCCAATGATTTGCTCTACAGGAAGCGCCTCCCCTGAGCTGACTCTTTCTGGGTGCTGAAGGTAAAGACCTGACCTGAAAAATTGCTTTGCTTGTGGGAGTGATACTAAACTGAAGTGTTTAAACATGCTTTTCTGGTGTCTGGGGCTGTCCACACTAGCACTCATTTCCTCTTCTCCCTTTGAGTCCTTCCAGAGGACATCAACTCGGATATGTTTTGGGCACTGCCCCCTTGCAGAGTATCTGGTACCTCCAGGGGCACCTGAGCTCATACACCATAACAGCACGTCCTTGTACCAAACCACTTCATAAGGAAATCAACGTGGATTAGACAGCATTGGAAGCAGAGTTATTAGAATAGTTGGACCAAGAATTTAAAACAAATGTAATAAATATGCTAAAAGAGATAAGAAGATATTAGAAATACAAAATGGGAGCCGGCCCTGACGGCAAGGTGCATAAGTTCAGCGCTCTGCTTTGGCTGCACGGATTCGGTTCCCTGTGCAGATGTACACCACTCGTCTGCCAGTTGCCACGCTGTGGCAGGAGCTCACATGGAAGATCTAGAAGGACTTACAACTAGAATATACAACTCTGTACTGGGGCTTTGAGGAGAAAAAAATAAAGACAAAAAGAGAGGAGGATGGGCAACAGATGTTAGCTCAGGGTGAATCTTCCCCAGCGAGAAAAAAAAAAAGAAAGAAATATGAAAATAATAGCAACCAAGTAGAAACATTAGACATGAAAAATATAGTAGATGAAATAAAGAACCCAAGAGTTGAGATAAGTCGTAGAATGTTTGAAAGTAAAACAGTGACTCCTGTGTTAGACGGCTGGATCGAGGACCCATCACAGAAGGAAGCAGGAAAGGAGAAAGAAATAGAAAATATAAGGAAAGTTAAGGAGTGTAGAGAATAGATATGGAAGGATCATTCAGATAACATGCGTCCCAGATGGAGGAAAAAAATGTTAAGATGAAAAGGCAAGCCACTGCCCACACAGTCCCACCTTTTCCTTTTCTTAAAAAAAAAAAATAGAAAGGCAAAACATTAGTAGAAAAATTGGTGAAATTCCAATAAGGTCTATAATTTAATGAATAATAGTGTACCAATGTTAATATCCTATTCTTACGCACTGTACAATGGTTTTAGAAGATGCTCATATTAGAGGAAGCTGAGAGAGATATAAGGAGCTTTGTACTATTTTGATGACTTCTCTCTGTCTGAATTAGCTCAAAACAAAAAGGCTTTAAAAATTCAGTTGCCTTCATTTTCAGGTTTTCTTATTTTCTCCCATTGGTAAACCTATACTGCTAATCTTCCAATTTTTGAAAATTCTGGAAAAAATAGAAAAAAGTGAGGGGAGGGGGGGACATAGCCTTATCACTCAGACTTTTAGCACTGTGATGGAATCCACCTGATCTTTTTTCCTAAAAAAATGGGTTTTTGCAGATCAGTAATTAAATACCAGCAGTTTTGTAAAGTGTTTATTTTTACAGCTCATAGAAGTAAGAGGAGACTCTAAGATATCACCGCAAAGATTGCTCTGCTCTCTTTTCACAAATTGTCCAAAAGTGAGAATGAGAAATGAAACACCAACGACCACAAACGGCAGTATGTGTGAAGGAGGGCTCAGGGCTGCCCAGAGGAGCGGGGGTGAGGACACCGAGAGAGAGGTCCTGCAGCTAGAGATGCTGCGCACAGCCAGCAAACGGGGAGTTCTCTGTGTTGGGGGCTTACAGACCCCCAGGAGGAAGATCAATGACTGCTTGTTTGGAACAACCAGACTGAAGGGCAGAGATGGGCTTTCGAAGCGTCCTTATCCCCGGATTGACGGTGAGGACTGGGAGAAGGAGACACACCATCTTTGCAATCGCTCTTCGGGGCTGCAAAACATCTGTGAGCGACTAGCAGCCCTGCCACTGCCGCCGATATTTAGTCTCTGAAAGAGGAAAGCTACCCCAATGCTCGTAACAGTTGGTTATCAAACCCCGTGCCATATGCAACTTTAATTGTGAATCAAGGAGACTTTCATGCCCCAAGCATTGCCTCGGCCCTGTTCCCACACTTTACTCCTGCAAGCAGCTCCATCCAGGAAATAAGGATCTAACTCTGGGGAAAAGCCAAAAAAAAAAAAAAAAAAAACAAAAGACAAACGTGAAGGGAGAGCCCTGGATGACAGCTGAGAGGGAGCCTAGAGAGCCCCCAGCCGGAGGCAAGGGCAGAGGGCTCAGGAAGAATCTGTTCTGAGGGTGCGAAACTGACATTAATTGATGTTGTTGATAGCTGTTGTTTGATTAACAAGTTTCCTTATACAAGGCAGAGAATTTGGATATAAATTACTGTTAGATACATGGAAAACGAAACAAACAAAAAGTAAGGTGATTATAATTCCCGAGCAAAGCAGAGAATTGTACAAGACATGAAACGCACTCATAGTGTGTCACTCAGCACAGCTGCGGATAGAGAGTCACAGCACGGTAAACACTGAAGCTGTTCTGACTCAAAATGATGATACAACCATACTGGCAGGATGTGGGGAGGGGAGGATCCGGTGGGAGTGTGACTGAAGTACTTCTTCCGGAAGTATATAGATGCTATCTATTTAAAACCAGAACTGCACTATTTGGAAACAAAAAGGTATGTACGAAAAGAAATATCACAGCAGTGGGCTTTGGGGAGCAGGAGGAGGGATGGGGTGCGAGACTGATGATTTTCTACTAAGGCTGTGGAACTATCTGACTTTCAATATTATGAGCATGTACAACTTTGAGTCTTAAAATTTACAACAATTCTCATCATAATTATCTGGAAAGTAGTAGGCAGTGTGTGTGTCTCCTATCATGGAGGTTTTTCCTCATACAAATTGGGTCTCTGACACAATCTGTGTTTTCTAGTCTCATATTCCTGGCAGCCCTGTGGATGTGAAACCCCACATGCTCTACAGTCCACATGATGATAATAATCCCATTCTGACCTTCTCCTTGTATATTCTTTTTTTTTTTTTTTTGAGGAAGATTAGCCCTGAGCTAACATCTGCTACCAATCCTCCTCTTTTTGCTAAGGAAGGCTGGCCCTGAGCTAACATCCGTGCCCATCTTCCTCTGCTTTATATGTGGGATGCCTACCACAGCATGGCTTGACAAGCGGTGCCATGTCCACCTGGGATCCAAACTGGTGAACCCCGGGCCACCAAAGTGAAACGTGCAGACTTAATCACTGTGCCACTGGGCTGGACCCCCCTTTTTTCTTTTTAAGGTATGCTTTTTGGTGAGGAAGATTGGCCCTGAGCTAACATCTGTTGCCAACTTCCTCTTTTCTTTTCTCCCCAAAGCCCCAGTACATGGTTGTATATCCTAGTTGTAGGTCCTTCTAGTTCTTCTATGTGGGATGCCACCACAGCATGGCATGATGAGTGGTGTGTAGGTCCATGTCCAGGATCCGAATCCCCGAACCCTGGGCCACCAAAGCAGAGCATGCAAACTTAATCACTACACCACGGGGTTGGTCCTTAGTATATTCTAAATGTTGAGATTTGGGAGTTTGGCATTTGTTTTCTCCAAAGCAACTAGTGAAACTGCAGTGCTTGGCTCTGAATAGTACAGATCCGGGTGGGGGGAAAAAAAAACTCAGTAATATAAGCAAATCATGTCCTCCATTCCTATAAAGCTGCAGAAAAGCAGGTACGACTCCGCTTGGCAAAGCTGTCTTCCCAGATGCTGTTTCCGGCAAAGGAGAATTGCATAAACACCTGGACTTCAGAGACTGTTGCTGTGTCCTATGGAAGAAAGTCACTAGCCGCTAACAAGTCTGTTGTCCTGATGGGTTGTTTAATCAAATGATGTGCTGCTCTGATAACGCCTTTTTTCTGGAAGAGATGTAGTCTTAAAATATGCTTTTTCCAGCCAGAAGGAAGAAAGAGGTCTTCCCTGTTCTCCCACATACACGGAGATAATAAAACCTATGCTTCTCCTCAATTTCTTAAGAGTTCGGGATTTTCTGTTTCATTTACCTTAACATTTCTTACCCAGGAACTGCTGCGATGCTTGAGCGCTGACCTTGTCTACCGGCTGCAGCGCCGGGAACACTCACTCCGCCCCCAAGAAACCCCGGGGGTGTTAGCCCCCTAGCCCAGCCAGCACACACTCTGCACTGCCACCTGCAGGTGCGAGCAGCGGCTGCTCCTCCATTCTTTACCATGACTTCTATTACCATTTTTTATTAATGTTGTTTATTTACAAAGCTTCTTTGTTGTACTGAAAGCAACAATGGTGTTACAACCTCAGTATAACTGGTAGCCATGGATGGTTATGACATCCACCAATCACAGCTATCCACCTACAGTGAGAATCTTACATGAAAACCTGACACTTAGAATTTGCTGGGGTGAAGTCCCCAATCTTGGTGGAAGGCAGAATGTCACAGGAACTATGCTTTTTGGGTGGGTGGGTGAGTAGGTGTCCTGGGGTTTGTATCACAGGCACTTTTTTTTTTAACAGCTACCAACTCTATATGAGCAGTCCAATGGACCTGAACAGAGTCCAGCACCTTCCCTTCCCCGGGGCGGGGCTGGGATGCTCAGCTCACCTTCCAGCACCCCCTGCCTCAGGCTCTGCCCTAGAGGAGTCCTTTCTAGCTCCCACACCCACTGCGAAGACACGGGAGAGGAAATCTCTTTTCACTCAGGCCTCAACCTCTGGGGGCGGCACCCTCCAGGAGTCCCGTTGATCTTTGTGGTGGGACACGCGGGGCTCTGTGGAACAGCCCAGCACCAGCCCACCCCATCCAGCGCTGTTTCTCTACAAAGACTTCCAAGACAGCGGCTCAGGGCAATCCGGCAGAACACAACCTGCTGGAAAACAATCTTAGCAACCTGTTTGTACCCAGAACCCAAACTCACCTACCTTACTTGGGTCCCAGAACTCGTAGTGGCTCATAGTGTGGCTGTTTCCTCTGAAATCTTTCACGTTTTATGAACCACGAGGAAATCTATTACTTTGGTATTTAGATGGCCTGGGTTTTGGACTTTGAAACTAAGAAGGAAACAGTCCACAAACCTTGGAACCACAAAGATGAGTGCCAGAGTGACATATTGGCAGAACCACACGGAAAGGGGGGTGATGGATGTGTCCTCCTCCCTGTGGCACCCGGCATTTTACTGTGTTGGGAGCGTTTTCCCTCTCTCTCTCCCTTCATAGATTATAAAATCCTGTCGGAGAGGACGGTGGAAGTTCTCCCCGCATCTGTAGGGCCGCAGGCGGCCCCGCAGCGCCTCTGCCCGCTCTCAGAGCCTGGGGGAGGAGGGACGTCCAGGCACTCTGGAAGCCTACTGAGGGTCCTGGGACCTGTCCGTGCAAAGGGCCTTTCGCTTGTCCCGCCAGCCTGCTGCCGCCCCGCCTCAAGCACTCCGAAGCCCCCTCCTTCTTTCTGTGTCCTCTGTGCTTTGCGTGCGCACAGGTAGTGACATCTGGCCTCGCGCCCTCCCCACGCACCCCCATCCATCCCCGGCCCGGGTCTCCCCGCCCTTAAGGCCTCCACGCTCCTGTTTCTGGGCAAGTCTTTGCAGATTCTGGAGCTGGGAAGCGGCCAAGTCCGGGCGGGAGAGGGGTGCGCGGGGCAGCGCCCGCTGCAACCGATCGGGGTCCTTCTAACAGTGGTCAGGAGCAGACCAGACCTGAGGGATGGGGAGAGGCGAGGCCTTAAGGATCTGAGCCAAGGAGCTCAGAGAACCTTCCTACCAACTCGCGGGGCCACCGCGGGCGTCTCTGCGGAGGCACTAACCTCCTGTGTCTGCTCCTTGTACCGGGCTCGCGGATGCCACACGGCCGGGATGACACAGAGTTGGGGGCACGGAGCAACAACAGCATCTACTCGACCCAGGACCCACTCCTACTTGACCCAGGGATCCACGTCTGGAAGGACCACAGCGGTGGCTGGGGTTGGGGTGGACCCGGGTGCTTTCCCACATCCCGGCACCCTCCCACCTCCAGCTCTGGCGCCCTCGGGCAGACGCCCCTGAGTCCCGCGCGTGCTGTCAACCCGAAGGGCGCTTCCAGCCGGTGGGTTCCTGTTCGACTTGCCCGGGGAAAGAAGGTGAGTGTGGGCCATGGGTGGAGAAGGAGGTAGGAAATCGAGCCTCCGTTTCTGCAGACGTACACTTTCTCTCTTACTGCTGAAATTATCTTAAAGCATATGTGCCTAAGGCAGAGTTTCTGGGCCCGGCCAGGGCAGTGGGATTTAGTTACAGACGGTGACAGGCGCTGGTGTTGGGATTCAGAGAAAACAAAATCAAGCAAATATTTTTTGGGCACTCGCGATGTGCCAGGCTCCGCGCCAGGGGCCCTGCCCAGACGCTCCAAGAGGCCCAAGAAGGCGAAGGGCGCGAGGAGCAGGCTGCACGGAGAGCTGATCCGAACCCGCACTTCCTGGCCTTCAGCTGCTACGTAGGCAGCATCGTGGGGGCTCCTGGGCGGTTTAGTCCAGTCCCAGCTCCAGCTGCTGCTCTCACGGGATGCCCTCCGGCCACTCTGCCTCAGAACCACGGTGAACAGAAGTGTCTCCATTTCACCACTGCCAGCTCTTCTGCCCAGGACTCCTACGTTTCCTAAACACGCTAAGGCCAGGTGGCAGCCATTCTTTGGAGAAATTTCAAGTGTGAACTGGCTTCCTCACCAGACTGCCCTTCCCCTAAGAGACCTGTTGAAATACAGATCCACCAATAGGGGAGCTCATCCTGGTACCGTATTGCAACTCTACCCCAAGGAACAGGGAAGGCCGAACAGATTAAAGGAAGGGAACTAGTTAGTATTGACTATTCATAGACTAAGGACCAGGGGCTTTAGATCCATTGTTTTATATAATCCTCACACTCTAAGAGAAAGACATCATTCACCTTTTAATTTGTCTTTAAAAACATAGCATTATATAGAAAAGTGCACGAAAAATAAGTTTGATGAAAGTGAACACACCCGGACCAAAAATTAGAAGCTGTCTTTGTGCCCCTCCCCGTGACTATCTGATCCTTTCTCCCTGCAAGGACAGTATCCTGACTTTTAACATCACAGGCTAGTTTTGCCTGGTTTCAAACTTATGTGAATGGAAGCATGCACTTTACAGTATAGTCTGTTAGGTCCAGCTTCTTTCACTGAATATCATGTTTGTAAGTTACCTCCACTTTGTTCTCTGAGGCAGAATATGAATTCAAATACAAGTGTAATTTGTTCAATTACATTGATGTATCATTTTCTCCTCTAGAAGTATGGAATAATTTATCCATTTTCCATGGACATTAGGGTCATTTCCACTTGGGAGCGATAGTGAAAAATGTTCTCTCTCATTGTTAGACATGTTTGTTGGCCATGTACCTAGGAGTTGCTAGCTATGCTTATGTTCAATTTTAGGGGACATTGCCAAATCCTTTTAGGGGATACATATTGCCAAATACATTTCCCTAAGTGGTTGTAGCAATTTACATTCCCATCTGCAATGTATAAGAGTCCCAGTTATTCCACATTCTCAGCGACACTTGGTTTTGTCAGTGTTTTTAGTATTAGCCATTCCAATAGGTCTATAGTGGCATCTCATAATAATTTCATTTTCCATTTTCCTGACGACTATTGAGGTTGAGCATCGTTTATATACTTATTGGCCTCTTTTATGAAGTACCTGTTCACGTAGTTTGCTCCAACTTTGTTCTTCTTTAAGATAGTCCTTGCTCATTATTCTTGACTCTGCATTTTCATGTGCATTTTAGAAACAACTTGTCAGTCTCTGTCCCTCAAAGGGCTCAAAGCTTGACTGGTATTTCATGGAATCTATATGTCAATTTGGGGAGAATTGACATCTCCATGATGTTGAGTCATTCAATCCATGAACATGGTAATATCTCATCATATAGTTTTCTTTTATTTCTCTCAATAATATTTTATAGTTTTCGATGTAGATCCTTCAAAATCTTTCACATGATTTATTCCTAGGCATTTGATGTGCTTAATGTTATTATAAATGGCATCATCTTTTATACTTTCATTTCTCAATTGTTTGTTACAGGTATACGGAAATACAATTGATTTTTGTAAATTGACCTTATCTAAATTCACTTATTAATTCTAAGACTATATTTGTAGATTTACAGTCCTGTTATGTGAATAATTTGACAGTTTTCTTTCTTAGTTTTCAATCTTTATGCTTTTCACTTCCTCTTCTGGCCTTACTATACTAGCTAGAACCTCCAGTAAAAAGTCAAATAGAATTGGTAATAGCAGATATTGTTGTCTTATTCTTCATCTCAGGGGGATCATTAAATATGATGTTGGCTGTAGATTTTATGTCGATAATCTTTGTCAGACTAAAGAAGTCTCCTATTTTTAGTTTACTGAGACATTTTATCATCAATGTTGAATTTTATCAAATGTTTTTCCTGTGTCTATTGAGATAGTCATGTTATTTGTCTTCTTTATTCTGTTAATGTGGTAAATGAAAATGTGACACAAGCTGGACATATCAGAACCATCCTTGGGCATTTCACCAGCTTCCTGAGAATGGTCCTCTCTCTTCTCTTCCATAGTTATGAATTATAACAACTAAGTGAGTGTGGAGCTTCTGGGGACTATCTTTCCTACCACATGGAGAGAGCCTACCAGAAAATAAGGTCAACCCAAAGGAAATCAAAGCCAAGATGTTGGGGGAGGGGAGGTGGTGAGAAAGAGAGAAAGACACCCCCACAGAAAATAATATTGGTGACAACTTCTGAATCCTGGGTAGGCAAGATATCTGAACCAACGAATTCTTTTTCCTTAAAGTGCTTTGAGTTGATCTTATTTGTATCCATCATGTCCATCTTGCTTGGAAGATTTTCCCAAACAAATTGCAAAAATCATGTCACACTGTTAAACGTAAACTGTATTTCCAACACAGCTGAGGGATGGGAATGGGGCTGGGCTGGGAGAGCGCCCTGCAGCTGAAACACGCAGTTCTAGGCAGCCTTGTTCCAACACTATGGGAGACAGGGTATAAAAACCAGCACCGACCAACATCCAGATACAACAGTATTAACCTTTATAGTCACACACCTGTTAGGTCCTATCTTACCACACAATCCATTTTCCAAGATATAAACAACTTCAGCTTATTATCTTGGCCTTTGGAATGGGTCCAGAAAGAATTGTCCAACCTATCTTCCAAACCACAGATGAAAATTATTCTAGGGATTTCTGGAACATGACAGATGTAAGGAGTCTGGGAGCAAGAGAGCCAATGAAACATCCCAACTTTCCTAGGGCGAAGGGGAAGATTCACGAGTGAGGGAACCGTTGAGCCTTGCCTTTATATGGAGACTTCACTGCCACTGCCATGATCCCTAGCTGAAGTGACACCAGGAGTTCCCACCTCAGGACTCGGCACAGTACAGGACCAGCCCCAGCATCCCTGCAGGCCCTGTCTAAGACACTGGTTTAATGAAGCCATAATCCATGCACTTGACGAGACATTCCCGGGCCGTCTGAACCACGGCCGCCTTCTTCTCATCCGGCTCCTGTTTGCCCACCACAGTCAGGATCTCCAGCAGCTCACTCTCCACCAGCTTCTTGGCCAGCTCAGCATCGGCTGCCAGCAGGTTGTAGGCAATGACCAGGCCCCGGTGTTGGACTGACAGCCGGTCGTGCAGGCAGAGCCGCTGTAGGATCTCCAACCACTGAGTTGTCTGGAGTTGGGGAGGTAGAAAACGAAGAATCGGAGGAATCAGTGGGGGGACAGACAGAGGAGATTTTGGACAAGACAAACAGAAGGCATTGGCCAGGCCCAGATTCCGGACTCTGAAAGGTTGAGCACCTATCTGGTTATGTGTGCATGGGACTCAGCACATGACTACTTGAGCCCCCTTGGGACTAGCGGGGTGATGCCCATCTCCTTACCAGGGCCAGGGCAGGAACTGCAGAACTAGAAGGAACTTGAAATAATCCAGTTCCTTTCGTTTTACAAGTAGAGGGACTGAGGTTCAGGGGAGAAGGAACTTAGCTATGGTCACACCTCTGGAAATAGTAGAGAATAAACATCCACCCATCCATTTATTTTTTAAGTGTCTTGAGAAGCAAAGGGACAGGCCTACTGCATGTCTGAGTGCAACGGGGATGGAAGTTGTTGAAAGGAGGATTCTAACCCTGGGCACATGGGCAATGCCTGCTTCCGCCAACCCAGGTGCCCTTTGTGCCATGAGCTCCAGGCATGCCCTAGCCATGCACTCCACCAGCCTTGACTTCAACTGGAATCAACAATGGAGTCTGGAATGTATCCTTTCCTCCATCCCTCCTCCCTCTCTCTCCTCTATTCCCAGGTATGAAGCAACCCAACTACTGTGCATGGGGCAGACAGGACTCTGGACCACTCTGATCACCCCAGGAGACAGGGATGGAGCTGAGAATAGAACCAGGAGGCTTGATTCTTACATCATTCAACAGACACCCATGAGCAGCAGAGTAGACTAGCTATCAGCATGTGTTCTGGAGTCAGAGAGACCAGTGTTCGGGTCCCAGCTCAGCCACTTACCAACTGTATGACCTTCACTAAGTTATTTAACCTCTCCAAGCCTCAGGAGCCTCATCTGTCATCTGCTAGGCCGACCTCTTAGCACCGTGATGACTTAATGATATGATACATGGAAAGAGCTTAGCGTGGGGCTGGCACACGGTGAGAGCTCAGCCAGGGGAAGGGGACAGGGATGATGACTCTAGGCACTAACCCAAAGCTTTCCCCTTTGCTTCCTCATACCTCTTACCCTGACCCTCCAACGGTCAGCGGGAACAGCTTTCTACATGCACTGCTCTCAGATAGGGAGACAGGCACAGAGAGGAAGAAAAGGCAAATTATGCGCTTCCAAGCATCTAAGCAGACTTTTGTATACTCTGCACGGAGTCTCCTACCACAAGGAAAGGAAATGAAAGCATTTCCTTTTCATCAGCTAGCTGTGGTAGGCTTCAGGGCAAGACTTAATGCTGATGAGTAAGTGATAATGGGTCCAGTGCCCATCGCTCCCTAGGAGGAGTCATTGAGGGCTAATGGAAGGGGTGATAGATCCCACTGGGATAGGATCCCGGGGCAGGAGGAACTGTTGCCTGGCTTCCCAGGGCATGTCCCAGAGACGTGAGACTGTGGAGGCCAACATCCACCATGGCCTCAGAGTTGTTCAAAGGATGGTCTGGACAGCTTCACAGAGTCCCCAGGATGCCAGTGTGGGGACAGGAATGCAGCCAAGACTTCTGAGCCTCTCAGAAAGAAGGAAGAAGTGGCCAAGAGTAGGTCAGCAATCCTGAAGGATTCCAGTCCTTTCCCAACTAACTGGCTGTGTGGCCCTGGGCTAGTGACTTTTCTGCACTCAGTTTCCTCATCTGTAAAAGAGGAATAACAATAATCATACGCACCTCACTGAGTTGTTGGGGAGATAAAATGACTTAAGAGACGTGAATGCTTAGAGCAACGGCTGGAGCACAATAAGTGGGTGAGTCACAGAGCGCCCTGTGGGCCTGTTGACAAGAGTTGGGTGACCAGTTACTTCAGCAGAGGCTGCTGAGGGCAGTGGGTTCAAAGTGTGGTCCCCAGGCTGGAAGCACCCACCCCCCATCTACTGAATCAGAATATCTGGGGAAGGTGTCTTAACCAGCCCTCCGGGGGATTCACACACCTTCCAGCTCTGAGAACTTTGCCTTCAGGAAAGTGCTGGAGCCCAAGGACCAAGCAGGATGAGCTCCATCCAGCAGAGAGACTCCATCCCTGGAGCCAGGAGGGCGTAAGCACCCTGGCATTTAGAGAATACACAGACACACCACACACACACACAGCCCAACCATAAGCGATCTAAAAGAGCCTGCCTTTAAAGGAGACTTGAATATGTTCGAATTGAGATGTTGACGTTTCTCGCCCTCAGTGAGATGATGCCGGTGAAACAGGGAAAGGTTCATTTTGCACCCCGTGTTCGTGACTGTGTAAGTATCACTCCCGTTATACCTGCCGAGATGGCCACAGTCCCAACAAAGGATCTGAGCATCATGTTCACTTCAGAGAATCTGCCACCTCTTTGCCAAACCACGAGCTCCCTATGGCACCCAAACCACATGCAGACCTCTCCTGGGCAGTCCAGGCGCTCCATGGCAGGAATCAGTGTTGCGGGTGTTATTACTGTCATTATTCTTAAGTAGTGAGTTATAAGCACCAGCAAAGGCAATGGGTGGAACAACAGTGGGAGGAATCTGAATTAGAACACTTAAGAGTCCAAATAATGAATGTCAGGGGCCAAAAAGTATGACTCTCCTCTCTTTAGGTTGTGGAGCAGAGACCTAGCGGGCTGGGAAGGGTTATCACGGGGCTGGCCTCCCCCAGAGGACCGTACAGGGCGGTGTGGTCTGGGGGTGGGGCATTCCCTGGAGCGCCCCCAGCCCCTGCCCGCCCCCAGGGCCCCCTCTCACCACTTGGGTCATCTTGAGGCACAGTTTCTTATGTGCTGCTGTCAGCATGGCCAGGGCCCCTGCGGCCGCATTCTGCACTTTGTCATCATCCTCCCCACAGAGCAGCACCACCAGCTTCAGCCGGTCATTCCCGTCCGCCAGGAACCTCTCCTGTACCTGTGGGAGGCAGGTACGTGGCTCAGAGAAAAATGCTCCCCTCTCCCCAGCCTGGAAAGGGAAAGATGCATCTGAAGCCGCGTTCTCTGACCCAAGATCCCTTGGAGCTTTCCTGTGAGCAGCTCACCCATGCCACCTCCCCCAGGAAGTCTTCTCTGATTAGCTGGATGAAGGGGCTACAAACTCCTCTAGCTAAAAGGTTAAAGAGAATAAGGGATCCCCCATACAGCATGTGCCACCACCTCTGTTTGCAGTCAGCTATCCACACAGTTATCCAGCAGGGCAAGGGGCAGGCACAGACTCCTGAAGGTAGGTGTTGCCTGAAGAGCCATGTTTCACTTCCCTTTGGGGTGGAATGTTTCTCCCACAACAGATGGGCCTTTGGGGTCTGCCGTAAAATGACTTTGCAGTTCCTGAAGGCAGAGGGGCTTGGCAAGAGCAAGGGATGAATGGGTAGTTGACTTGGTATTAAAGAGCTGCTTTACCATCACCAGGTGAGGGATGAAGATTCCCAAGGACCCAAAAGCCAGGCGAAGGGCCTCCTGGGGCCCAGAGCCTTGACATGTCTTGAAGCACACTGAGGCCCCGCCCCTCTGCTCTACAGTAAAGTCTGGCTGGTCAGGTTTAAGGGCATTTTGTTGGACCAGGTTTCCGAGAAGTGGGGCTCCAAAAGGGGTCAAAGGTCACAGCTGCCCAGGTTATGACCCTCCACCTACATCTCCCTGAAGCTGGAGCAGTGGTCCTCAGAGGCGAGAGTATGGCAGAGATGTCAGTGTGGTCCCCTCTCATGGGGGACAGTTGTGACTGGGAAGCAGCTGCCCTAAAAGGACTACATTTCCCCACCCCCTAGTCTAGCACCTAGATGTGGCTCTGAACCAACGCTCATCACGGAACATGAGTGGAAGTGATGTGTGTCATTTCCAGGCCACCACGGTGGAGTACTGCAGGTGCCTCTCCTCATTCACTATCTGCCAAGGTGGCAGAGGGGGAGACAGTTCTTGACCATCCCAGAAGCCTGGATCCCTCAGTCATTGCTTGGAAGCGAGCCACCTGATCCAAACATGGGCGAGAAGTGATGTGGGCGAGACATGACTTCCATCCTGTGGGACCGCTGTGTTGACTAATTTGATTTGGGTTGTTGCAGCAGCCGGTGCTCCCAGGGGGAAGGCTGCTCCCCCATCCCATTGTCACTCCCCTCCCCTTTCCTTGGACACACTCACTCTCTTCCCCCCACGTGGCTGCCAGGATCCAGGTCAGCCTTAGGCCAGATCCCTGATGGACCCTGTGTAGCTTTATTTCTTTTGACTTTAACAGGCTTGCATGGTCTCAGTTTTCCTCCTGTAACAGTGAGAAGATCCAAGACTTAAGAATTGAGGGGAAACAGAGTGGGTCTCACACTAGACCCTACAGGAGGGCCCAGGAGGGCCCCTTGGCCTGGCCCTCACACGCATGAAGGGCCTCACATTTACACGCTGTTGCTACCTCTGCTGAGGTTAGACCCACAGGCACAGCAGTCCTCTGGCAGGATGGAAATAAGAAGACACTCATTCATTGTACGGTTATAATTTGTGCCATTGCTGGACCACGAGGCCATGGACACGTTCTGAATTCATTTTATTTTTATAAATCTGTAATTATTCTGTGAAGAGCACACTTATAGTGCACTGCAGTTTCTATGGAAATAGCGTTCGTTCATCAAATGTTAACATTTAGAATATACTAAAATTGTTTGTAACTGTTTTTGCATTTCCTCCTTTTTTTATATATGTGGAACTTCAATAAATGCAAGTGGCCTGGCCTCTTTTGACCTCTCAGAGGCCCTGGTCTCATATCCTGCTTTGCCATGAGATTATTTAGACCTAAATAACTTAGGGAGACGGTTCCTTCCATCTCATCCAGTGCCAAGCTTTGGGGTCAAAGCCCCAGCTGGGCAGAATAGGACTTTGTGTGTTGTCCTTTGTCTCCTTTGTGCATATATTCCTCTCAGGGTCCCTACAGGAAGGGGCTATAACCTAGGAAGGATTCCTGGGTTCTCTGGCAAAATGCTCCCTTAACGCAGTTGTACCAGCCCTGACCTGTGGCCCAACTCTCCATGCTTTGACCGTTCCCGTCCCCATCCTGAGCCCCCTCACCTCCTTGTTCACCACCATGTTGCACATGCATTCGGTGGCTGCCTGCCGCAGCTGGTCATGATTCTCAAACATGTAGTTCTCAATGTCTGGCAAGGCCTTCTCCTTAAAGATCTTCTGCCTAGGGTGCAAGGGGTGGAGAAAGAAAGGCCACTGAGTCCTCTGTCATGGGCACTTGGGTTTTTTGCCCACCCAGGGGCCATTCCACCATCCCAGTCAGCCAGCATGGTTTGGATGGCACTGACCCCACCCCCGCTCCAGGAGGGGCACCATTGGGCATAAACTAAATGACATAGTACAGCATCCGGGCCATAGTGATGGGGTTTGGGATGAACATGTCACCCAGTTGGAGATTCTCTTGCATTACTGATGGGGAAGAGAAATTCTCTCTTTCTCTCTCCTGCTGAATATGAAGCCAAGACGTTGTGAGGTCTGGAGCAACCCTTGTGATCATGAGAGAGGGGAAAAGCTGATCTGAAAACTAAGACAACACAGACAGGAGAGGTGGAGAGAAGTAGGACCTGGGACAGCTTTGTAACCCCTGCATCAAGCCTCACCTGAATCTGGATTACCCCAGACTTTTTATTTACATTAGTCATTAAATTCCCTTTGTGCTTAAACCAGCTGAAGGTGAGTTTTCTGCCACTTGCAACCAAAAGAGCCTCAACCCAATACACTCGACCATCCTGCTGCTTCCAAGAAGGAATACACTTTATTCCCACCCAGCCAGCTGGATATCTTCCTTACTACTTCAGAAAGAAGCGCCTTTGCAGTCTCCTGTGGCTTCATACATTCGCTCTGTGGTTCTTCCAAGTCCTAACACAGATCCCTCCCACTGTCGTTTCTACCCACCGCCTTGGATCCTGTCCTCGGAGGAAGGCACACACGGTATATGTGAAATTTCCACCAAACACCTCATGGGACGCCTCTCTCCATCCCTGCTCCCTCCACACCCCACTCACCGGAGTTTGTCACTCCGCCCAGACAGGTTGGTGAGACCTAGGAGGGCCTCGTAGTTCTGCAGCCCATCCCTCTGTGTGTCCAGGAGACTCACGAGGGGCCGCACCACCTCGTACACCTGTGGGGAAGTGTCCAGGAGTGGGTTGGGCGGAGACCATGTCTGCCCAGTCCTGAACATTCATAACAGCCCAGCTTTAGAATTTCCAAAGCACATGCCCTCCCACTGTCTGATTCAACCTTCACAATGATGCTGAGAGGCAAGATTATTGCCTTTACTTTGCATATGAGATAACTGAGTTTCCAAGAGGACAGCCAAGTTAGTTGAGGCCGAACCAGGCCTGGAATCCAGGCGCCTCCAATTTACTGCCCTCTCCATGCCCCCTCCCAGGCCGGAGGTAGGATGACGAGGGGAAGGCCTCTAGGATCAGAGGAGCCTCCTCCCATCGCCCCATCCCACCCTCCCAGGCACCCACCCGCTCCCCAGGGAAGGCGATGTCCGGATTAGAGACCGCAGCAATCTTTGCTAGGGCGTGGGCTGCCTTCACTTTGCCCACGTCTGTGCCCTCCAGAGCCAGGGGAATCAGGGCCTGCAAGAAAGGGCACAGTCACTCCTCGGTCACAGACACCCAGCAGCTTCTCTCCCCATCCTCCCTCTCCAGCTGCTGTCCTCCTGTTCCATCAGAACTTCGGGAAGACTTTGTAATTTCATCAACTCTTGAGAATCATAGAAAACAACTACATACTTAATCACGGATTCATGCCCCCTGGTTCCCAGCACACATCGAGATCTTCACCCGCACTCGCCCTCACCTACGCATACATTCGTTTGGCTTTGGGACAAATAGATCAATATGCTGATTTCTTACTTTCAGCCTAAGTCCAATGGAATCAGAACAGCAGGCATTTATTGAGCACCTACTATGAGCCAATACATTAAGTATGTTTTGTCTAATCCTTGGGACAGTCTGCAAAATGAGCGTGGGATTTTTCCCCCATTCTACAGATGAGGAAACTGTAGCTCAGGGAGATTAAGTAATTGGCCCAAGGTTATGCAGCTAAAAAGAGGACAAGCAAGGACTCAATGACAAGTCGTCTATGGCAAAGTCCATGGTCTCTGTGTCTGTACTTTGCTTCCTTCCAATTGCAAGGAGGATAAATGGGATTCCACAGTAAATCTCATGACACATCTGCTTAGATATTGGTTTGGGGCCATGAGGACAGACAGCACAGATAATTGAATGACCTTATTCCAGGAGGTCAGGTTGGGGCAGGAGGTACCTTATACTTGGGCCAGGCAAAGAGCACACACACACACATGAGTGTGCTCCTCCCCAGGGGAGCACCTTCTAGGATGGCAAGAACCTTATCCCACCCAATTACCTTGCCACCACCTTGAGCCACAATGGTTCCTCGGTCTTTTGGGTTGTCACATAGTGCCAGGAAAACCCTGTAGGGCAAGGACAAAGGACATTTAATACACCAGCACACCTGTCTCAGACATCAGCAGGCCAGCCAGTCAGATCCAGTGAAGCCCTGGAAAGTGCTGGCAGTGTGCACATGCTCCAGAATTAGCCACCTTGGGAAGACAGTGCCATGAATATAAGAGGCTGGGGAGGAAGTGAGGCCAAGTGAGGCTGAAAGGAGCCACTCCATGCCTAGTTAGGGAGATAAAGAATGGCTCCTTGCTGCCTACCTCCAAGGAGAAACTCTTCAACATGGAGACACCCTGGGACCTCCATGATCTGGCCCTTGCCTACTTCTCTGGTCTTGCCTAGCACTGCTCCCTCCTGTGCACTGCATGCTCTGGACACACTACAGGAGGACCCCGTCCTTACTCACTCATTCCCTCTCTGTCTTCAGTGTATTTGCATATGCTGTCCCCTTGGCCTGGAACCCTTCCCTCCCCACATATGGGAGGCTCCCTTTCTTCCTTCAGGATTCCACTTCGTTGTCACATCCTCCAGGAGGCCTTCCTAGCTGCCCACCCACCTACCCTCCAGTCTGGCTGGCTGGGTGCCACTGCCTGTGCTCCAACCACCCCTCGGTCTTTCCCCGTAACAGCACCCACTGCACTGTATTGTAACTGCGAGGCTGTCTGCCTCCCCATCAGGCTTCACAGAAACTGTGCCTCTCATCTCTGGAATAGCAGGTCCCACACAGGGCCTGGGGACTAGGGAACCAGAATGGATAGTGACCTCTTTCCTCCTGAGGCAAACTTCTACCTGTGATGACCTGCCCCGCCACATCACTTTTCAATGTTGATCCCCTTCAGTCTCCTCGCCAGCCTCCCCAGTGGCTGATTCCCTTATTTAGTCCCCTGCCATCTCTACTCCCTGCCCAGCCTCCTGCCTCCCGTCCGCTCGGACCCAAGCCCCGGCCCGCTGCAGCCGCACCTGGCCAGCAACTCCTTGGTCTGGTCGGTGAGGATGGCATTGTCCGCTTTCACCATGCAGGCCAGCACGGAGATGACGCCGGCCTTCAGAAGCCGCTTCACCCGCATGTCTACGAAGTCTTTCTTGTCCTGGGGAGATGAAAGGGTGGCAGTGGGGAAGGGGCCTGGGCACCAGGGCAATCTGTATTGGAACTAAAGACGGTGCATTTCTGACTTCTTGCGGAAGGCTGCATAATGACCCCCAAAGATGTCCACGTCCTCATCCCAGAACCTACGAATATGTCCCCTCCTATGGGGAAACGGACTCTGCAGATATGATTAAGTAAAGGGTCTTGAGACGAAGAGAGAATCCTGGGTTATCTGGGCAGGCCCCACATAATCACAAGGGTCTTCATAAGAGGGAGGCAGGAGGGTCAGAATTAGTAGTAGGAGAAGCGACAACAGAAACAAGAGGGTGGAGGGATTCAAGGTCACAAGCCAAGGAAGGTGGCCTTTAGAAGCTGAAAAAGATGAGGAAACTGACTGTCCCCTCAGAGCCTCCAGAGGCAACCAGCACTTTTGACGCCTCGACTTTGGCCCAGTGAACCTGATTTTAGATTTCTGGTCACCAGAACGGGAAGAGAATGAATCTGTGTTGTTTTAGGCCATTATGTTTGTGGCAATTTGTTACAGCTGCAATAGGAAACTAACACGCTCCTCCAGATCCCCTTTGCCCGACAACCGCCAAGGGGGTGTAAGTATGTTCGCTGTTGTAGAGGTCAGAACGTCTCCTCTTCCTTGCCCTCCCCACTCCCAATGCAGAGCCTGAGGAGCTGATGTGACAGGGACATCAACCCCAAAGCCTGTTCATTCACAGAGGAGTGAAACAGAAGAAAGATGATCCAAAACCCTGGAAGACTCATATATTACTTTTCTTGCAAAGAAAAGGCTTACAAAATGTCAGCTTTCCATGGGGGAGACGGGGCACTGGGGGACATAGGCAGGGGTGAGAGGGGATAGGGAGCAGACAAAGCTGACATAACAACGGATCAGGTTTTGGGGAAAACTCAAAATCAGCCCCAGGGTTGAACAGTCCCTGCAGACAATCCTCCGGGAGGCTGGGAAGAGGCCGACAGTCACTGGCAACCTCTAGAAGCTGCGTGTGAACTTTATGGCGGCAGAACATGCCACACACTCTTGCCTGCAGGAAATACTGTGCAGCTTTAAAAACGATTCAGAGAATGACATAGCAGTGTGGAAAACGTATAAAGTATTTTCCCAAAATTGGGCGAAAAATGGTAACTACATTCTGATTATAACTATGAAAAAAAAAGTGCACAGGGGGGAAAAAAAGCCTCTGGTGGGTGATATAATACACTGAAATGCGACAGTGCTCACATGGAGATGATGTAATCGTGAGGGTTATTTTCTTTTCTCTACTGTCCACCTTTTTGTTGTTTTTGCAACATGGTTATATTACTTTGATCATTTTTAAAAGTCTAAATGTTTTACTGGCTGGAAATATGATGCATATATATTCACATACAAACTACATACGAAGTATACCCTATTGTGCAGGGATTCACTGGGGAGGGCCCCAAGAGGATTTGTGACATCTGGGCTAACGGTGACCCGTGTCCCTCCCCCTCTCATTATTCCTACTTAGCACTAATAGCTCCAAATTCAGATATCCCAGAAAACAAAATTTTTATAAGTGTTGGAAATATGAAATACAACTGTCTGATGACTATGAAATCAACAACATAAACTGCAAAACGTTCGTCATGGCTCCATTTCTTTTCTCAGACTACAGATTATTCAGGTCTTTTTCAGGCAGAATAACAACTAAGAAAATACATGAGCGCCACCCGGTGGACGAGATTTACCATTATCATCTTCAGTTTATCTGTCTTAACGCAGAATCCTCTAAACACACATGCACAGCACCCAGACATCACTATCTTCCCCTCCCAACTCTCTGGCTGTCTGGTGGCACAGACCCCTCCCAGGTCATCCCCGTCCCCACCTTGGGGTGCTCCTCGGGCACGTGCTGCTTGGAGAACTTGGCGAGCTGCACCAGCTCGGGGATGACCTCCTTGACGTCGTAGCTGTTGGTGCAGTTCACCAGGGTTGTGGCCACCGAGTACAGGATGGTCTTGTCAGAGGTCTGGAGGCACAGAGTCGGGGGATGGGGGAAGGCAGAAAGGAAACTTTAGAACAGACGTCTGCCTCCAAGACGGCCCCCTCGCATGGCTGGCAAGGTGGTTTGGGAGGAGGGCGGCTGGTGCGGCTCAGCTTGGAGAAGTACAAGCGGCACAGAGGAGACAACTGGTTCTGCTCCTACAGGACGGGCAGACACTCCTCCTGCACCCTCAACAGCCCCCCGAGAGCAGGAATGGGCGTCCTCTGAGCGTGCTCTCTGCTTTGTGCCTCTTTCAAAAGCCCAATCCAACACGCCTTCTCGTCAGACTGGGATGGGGCAGGGTGGGGCTGGACACTCTCTGTCTGGCCCCGGTGGAAACTCCCTTCCACAATTCCTCCCTTCAGTGGTGGAAAAGAGCCAGGGGGTTGGCCCAGCAGAGGAGGAAAGGAGTCTGGGAGGCACTGGGAAGGAGGAAGAGGGCCCAGAAAAGGCTGTGGGCACTGCCTCTCGGTCCCTCAAGACTTCACTTCCTGAGGGTCTCAGGAAAAAATACCAGTCTGTTGTCCATCCTCCCACTGCCTGGAAGGTATGAAGAGTTGTGAGCCCATTTTACAGTCAGGTAAAATGAGGGCCAGAAAGAGGGAAATGACCAGTCCAGGTTTACACAGGGAGAGGAGGTAGAACCAGAATGAGGATACCGGGGTCCCATTTCCCAGGCTCAGTGTGGGGCCCCGTGAGCCTGAATCTGGTAGACTGCTCCTGAGGCCACAGGTCAGGGCCACACTTGCCTTGGCCAGCTCAAACATGGCCTGCAGGGCAGGAATGTCCTGGACAAAGTCATCTTTCACGTCAGCGTCCAGCGTGAGGTAGGCCAGGCCCTCCACTGCCCATCGCCGGGTGCGAGTGTCTATGGATGCGTTGCATAGCCACCTGCAAGAGGGGAGGGAGGGGCTCTGGGGGGTGGTGCCAGGGCTCAGGTTGGAGAGTGAAGCAATTCAGGGCAGTGGGTAGCAGGAGAGGGGCCTTTCACCATCCGGCATCCACCAGGGCACACCCCAGAGAGGAGATGCTGGGCCTCCCCAGGACCCCCTTACTTGCGACACTGTTTGGCCAGCTTCTCGGTCGACCCTTCAGCAAACTGCCTGAGAGCGTAGTCTGTGCCACCTGCAGAGCCCAGCTTACAGAGCCCCTGTGGGGGAGGGCAGACAGCGGACACTTTCGGGTCAGAAACACCAAGGCTTGGGCACGAGGCCCTGCTCAAAGAGGTGCCTGTGGCTGGAACACTTGGCCCCTTTTTCTTTGCCTGGATAAACGTCTATGCATACTACAAAGCTCAGCCCGGGTGTCACCTCTTCCGAGATGCCTCCTCTCAGCCTTCCGGGTTCGGGTAGATGCCCACGAAGCTGAAGGTTCTCACCCTGCCCCTTTCCCCCACCATTCTGACCCCACAAATATTTTGGGTCTGCCATTTTGAAAAATAAGCACAAAGGAACACCAATCCTATCTGAACTACAACGGTAACTTGTTACAGCACAAAATGGGCAGAGAAATCACATCCTGTGAGTCACAAATGCAGCTGTGCAGAATTCTACCCAGGAAGCACTGGACTCTTATCAGGAAAAAATGTCTCTATATGAGAAAACTCACAATGGCAGGAACTATAATTAGTTTTTTAAAAATTGACGTAAACAAACAGATCAATGACTCAAATCTTCACTGTAATTGTTTACAAGGAAAAGAAAAGATCAATACAAATAATTTCTCTAAAATGAAAATGGAAAAACACAGGTTTAACTGTGCCATATAGAAACTGATTAAGGAAACAAACTGACTTTTTGGAGTTTGCTCTGAAAATATTTCCTGGACAGAAGCTCATTGGTGTTAGTGTCATTCTAAAGCACAGAGACGACCGTCGTCACAGTTAAACGGGAGGATCCACCATTCTGACTCCATGTTCTCACAGCCTCCTGCTTATCACCCTGCTCTGCAGGGGCTTACAGGTGGGTCTGGTGCCCCCTAGAGTGTGGTTTCCTCAAGGATGAGGCCATGCCTCATTCATCCTGGTGCCCTGGTGCCCGGCATGGTGTCTGGCACCAAGCCCACTCACCACCAGCGTGCGGATCTTGATCTTCTCGTTTTTGGTGGTCTTGTAGATCTCTTTGAGCAGTGACACGCCATTGGTGATGATGAACGTGGCGCGGCTGAGCTTGGTGGAGGCATGGATGAGGGCCTCCACGGCCACCAGCTGGTCTGTCTCACGCTCCGAGCCACACAGCGCTACCATCATCTCCATCACACCTTTCAGTCCCAGCAGCTGATTGCCCAGGTCAAAGGGGCCCTGCAGGATCCCCGACACCGTCTGGATGGCAATCACATTCTTGTCCATGTCCTGGGGGTCAAACTTGCCCCTGAAACAGAGGGCAAGCGTGGTCAAGACAACTGGCCCAGGGGGTGGGAAGAGTGTGAGATCTGAGGACAAGACAGAATTGGATTTGCATCCCGGATCCACTACTTATGTGCTGTGTGACCTTAGGCAATTCACTGAAGCTCTCTGAGCCTCAGCTTCTTGATCTGGAAACTGAGGACCATACTGCTACTTCTCAGAGTTATGATGAGGATAAACGATATAACAGGAGTGCCATGGATTGTGTTCCCCAAGAAGCACTTTCTGAGATGGGGATTGACACACAGGAAGTTTACTAGGGAGAGTTCTTGGGGTCAACAGCTGTCGGGGAAGGGAAGAAAGCAGGACTGGACAGAAGGAAGCACTGGGCTGCAATGCAGTCCTGACAGAGCCTCAGTCTGTGAAGAGCTCTAGAGCTGAGACACCCTTCAAGTTTTCCCAAGCTGGAATGAGGGACAAGTCATTGGGTGCTGGCTGCCCTGGGAAGGATGAAGCAGCTGTCGTCCTCAGCTGAGGCAAGTATTACGTGACAGCAAGTGAAAGCCGTCAGCCTACAGGCTTTCCAGAAAGTGGGCAGTGTCTCCATCCTCTCAAGACCCACCTGGGGTGCTTTCTATACATGCAGCTTCCTGAGCCTCACCCCAGACTACTGAGTCCGGGGTGGGGGGTGGTTCCCAGAAATACCAATCATTAACAAGTTTGAGAATCGTTGGAATAAAGGACTAAAAGGCCATGTAGCAGTGGGAGGAGAAGGGAAAGGACACATAAAGAGAAACAGAGACGCAGAGAGAGCATCAGAGTCACAGTGATGATGGAGGGGCAATGAGAAGTCCCAGGGACTCCAGCTGCTGAGGGTCCCGGGCTCCTGTCTAGTTTCTGTAAGGCCACATAGTCCTTAAAGTCTTGACAGAGCCAGGTCTCCCTCTTTGACAAGCTGACGTTCATTTGTTTCAACCACAGGAGCCTGTGGTAGGTTTAAAATACGTCCAAAAATATTTGACACTCCTCCCAGCAGAATACAGAGCCTAATTCTCTCCTTTTAAACATAGACCAGATTTAATAACTTGCTTCTAATGAATGGAATGTGGTGGAAGTGATGGTGTGTGACTTCTGAAGCTAGATTATAGAAGACATTGCCACTTCTGCTTTGCTCTCTCTTAGATCACTCACTCCAGGGGAAGCCAGCTACCATGAGGAGAGGTCCACTGAGGGAGGAATTGAGGCCTCCCAGCAAGAGCCAGCACCAACGTGCCAGCCATGTGAGTGCGCCATCTTGGAAACAGATCTTCCAGCCCCAGTCAAGTCTTCAGATGACTGCAGTCCAGGCCAACTTGTGACTGTAACTTGTAAGCCCCCAAGCCAGAACCACCCAGCCTAGCCTCTCCCAAATTGCTGTCATACTGTGAGATAATAAATGATTATTATTGTTTTAAGCTGCTAAGTTTGGGAGCAATTTGTTACACAGCCAGCCATAACTCATACAGAGCCCGACCCCATGAACCCCAGGAAACTCACGTGATGTACTCCTCACAGATCTTGCGGAAGTGATCGCGCTCCGGGTCACATCGCAGATCGTCGTAGAGCTTGTTGATGAGGATAGAGGCCAGCATGCGGGTGTTGTCGGTCAGGGGCAGGCAGGATGGCAGATCTGGAACCTGCCCCACCACCTTCAGGATCTTCCTTAGGCCTGCAGGACAGATGGTGGCAAGGATAAGACCCCTGCAGGGCTTTGTCTTCACAAACACACCCCCTCGCTCAGTCGTGTCTTATCACCAGCTTCTCTCCAGCCTGCCCTCACATAGCACATGGCTTATCCAGAGCGAGGGCACTGGAACGGGGCCAAGAGACCCAGCTTCTACGCCTGCCTCTGCCCCTACCTGAGCAACTCACCTCCCGCTAGGAGCCTCTACTTTCACACTGCAGAATTAAGACTAGTCGACCTCAGAGGACTCGACCAGTGCTAACATTCTACGGGTTGATGTATAACCTTCCTCAAATACCATTTCACATTCTCTTTTCCCCAGGCCTCAGTTTCTTTATATGGAAAATGGGAACAATACTACCTACCTCACGGAGTTTGAGGACTCAAGGAGATAATGTAGGGAGACTGCCCTTTGCCCATCCATTCACATCATTATCATTCAATAAATATTTATTATTTATTTAGTAAATACTATATTTACTATTTATTATTATCCCTTCTCCTCTCTTCTGTGGAAGAATCTTCAATGGCTTCCTATTACCCATCAGGCTAATTCAACCATTACGTATTTGTTAAATAAATAAATGAATGAGTGAATGAATAAATGAACACCCTTTAGGTACCGGATACCGAAATAAAAATAACAATCCTGACCTCAAAAGGCTCCCAATACAATAGGGAAGACAGATGTAAAAAGATGACAACCAGGGTGACAAGGACAGAGTGGTAACCTGCGAGTGGGATGGTTCGCTCCAACAGAGTAAGAGTTGTACGCTGACGCATCTGAGGACTTACAGTGTGCCAAGAGCTTTATATCCATTACCTCATTTAATCCTAACAGTAACCCTACTGGTTACAAATCATTATTCCCATCTCTCAGAGCAGAAAACCAAGACTCGGACACATGAAGTAAGTTGCCCAAGATGACGCAGCTGGCAAGTGACACAGCAAGGACACCCTCCCGGCAATGTCTGATTTCCAAGCCCTCCATATTAACTGTTACGCTATGCCGCCTCTGGGACAATGGATGGCGTGATTTCAGGCCAGGTTTCAGAGGTGGCAGGAGCTGGTCAGCCCTTGGGTGGCACAGGTAAGTGGGAGGAGGAACACCCAGGGTAAATGTTGGAGGCACGACACTCTGGTGTTAGGAGGGAATTGGAAGCGCTCAGCAGTACATTTTATGCAGTGTGTGTTCTATCACCCACCCAAAAGCGTGTGGAGCTGGAGAGGTACAGGAAGGGGCCTGAGGAAGGGACCCAAACTCCTCAGCCTGCCTCCCAAAGGCCCCATCAAATACACCTGCTCCACCTCCACCATCTCCCCACCCTCATCTCCCACTCTTCCCTTTCCTTCCTGAGCTGCCATGAGCATCTCACTTCTCTTCTAGAACACTCTGGACTTCCACCTTGTTAATCTTTGCTCCCTCCCCAAACCCAAAAGCTCACTTCAGGCTTGACATCCTGGTGGTTCCCCTGCCCCAGTCTTCCAGCCCGGTCTGCACAACGTACAAGCTCAGCATGGCAGCTTTTCGTTAGGATTTTGAAGTCTACATTATTTTACTCAAGTGCTATTCATTTTGGTGCCTAGAATAACAAATATTGCTCCCTACCACCCCATCCCCTAAACCATGAGGTTGAGCCTAGATCCTAGTGCAGAGAAAAGGGGGCTGTTGTCTATGCTCAGCCTTTGTAACACATGCAGAGAAGTCCAGAGCTGGGAGAAAAGGTTGGGGGTGGGGCTGAAGCATCAGAGTAATTTGTTAAAGTGCACTTTGCTGAGATGTATGACAACCAAACACAGGAAGTGCAGCATCAAAAGAGAATAAATTGCAAGCTGGTAAAAGCTAATCTGAACCTTTTAGAACAAGGTATGGCCTGTATGTCATTAAAACTGTAAGAGAATTTATCACAGCCGATTCTAAAGCCACAGCTATGATTCCTGAACAATTAAAGAAGGTGATTCAGGAGAGGGGGTGACACCCTGGAGCTGGCAAGTTTAGTGACTATCTGCTAGAATACCGTTACTGTGCTTTATACCAAGGACACTCGATGCCATTTCTCCCGTCTCGAAGGCCTAGGAAATATTTTGCTGGCCATCAGGAATGCTACCCCATGGTTGGTGGAGTCCTGTTTAGTTTTTTGGCATTTGCCCCATTTGTTAGGTAACCACACCCACATATTTTGGGGGGTGTGTGGACACTTTCTGGGTGTGTTCAGGCCCTGAATTCAGAACCTTGATTTACACTTTCACCACCCCACCTAGGGGGATCCCAATATGCTAATGCCTTTTCCTGGCTTTTCCGGTGGCACTGAAGACTTCTCCCAGACAAGAGCCACGCCTCTTCCACTTTCTGCTCAGTACCGGGTCACCTGGTGCCCTGGCGAAATGCTGGAGCGAGCCCCAGACCCTCTGCCTCCTCACCATTATCCACCACATAGATGGTGCGTGAGTTGTCGTGAATGGCGAGGTCCTTCCTGGGGACGTTCTTATTGAGCAGGTTCAGGGCCTGATCCCGGCCCTGGCCAGACACCTTCTTACTGACCAGCATGTCGAGCAGGTGGCTGGTGATCTGCTTCAGGTCCTTCTTGGTGTCTGAGGAAGAAAAGGACGGGGTAAATAGAGAGGAATAGGGAGCCTCACGCATATAGGGCCAAGAATGGCAGAGGCTTCTAGAAGGACTCTGGAAATATCAAACCCACTGCTTCCTAGATATTGGAATTTCCCAGGAGACTATAGTATTGCCCATCTTACCGCAAAAAGAGAGAAATCCCCAGACAACACCCCCAAGGGGTCCTCCAGTGAACACTGACTTCTACAACAGCCATTCCATCCTTGAACAGCTCTGGTTCTTAGAAAGTTCTTTAGTCCCAGGCGATGACTGGCAGGGATCCAGGGACACTTCATGGTGTTTTTAATAAACTGATTTAATAAAACGTTTTCCAGAAGGGAAATTTACAGTCCCTACAGGCATCTTACTCCCAAGATTCAGGCATGCTGGGAGCCTGAATTCAGCCTCTGCTGGGACACCAGGTTCTCCCTGCCACTGCGGATCTTGAAAGGCGAATGCCTGTTCCTGCTGTGCCCTGTCTGAGCTCTCTGAGACCTGGAGACTTTGTTCTCATTCTAGGTTGGAGCCCAAAGGCAGGCAGGCAGGTAGAAAGGGAAAGAACCCAAACAATGTCAAATAAATAAACGATGAAAGAATGGGGCTATCTAACTGGAGAAGACACAAGTGGACATGACAGCTTGTTTTCAGATAAAGGCATGTCATGAGAGTGAGATGACAGACTTATTCTGTGGCTCCAGAGGGCAGAATTGGGACCAGAGTGGGGCGGAAGCTACAAGGAGACAGATACGAAATCAATACTCATGGAAGAAGTTTTCAGCAGAGACATCCAACAGCTCACTACCTCCCCAGGAAGTTGTGGCCCCCAGCGAACCACGCCTCTCAGTATTCACGCTCCTGGGGAGTCCCCCCCACACACACACTGGGTTGTTCATGTGACTTTATGGCCCAAACAGAGGCTTAAAAAGCACTTGCACACTGGGGCTTGTCCATTTAGAATGTAGCCACCATGTTACATAGAAACCCAGGCTGCCCACTAGAGAGGCCACAAGGAGTAGAAGCAAGGTGCCCCAGCCAGCATCTTCAGTTAACCACCAGTCAGACGAGTGAGGCCATCTTGGACCCTCCAATGATCCTAGCACAGAAAAGGAACGTGATTTGCTGACCATAACAATGTTAAGTCAGAACCACATCAAGAATCCAGGACTCCAAAAGGTTAATATTATTAATCTACAAAGAGCTCTTATGAACCAGTAAAAAAGAAAAACACTGATACCCCAACAGACAAAATAGGTAACAATTTGAACAAACCATTCACAGACAAAGAAGTCCAAATGGCTAGTAAATATTTAAAAAATGATTAATCTCACTAGCAATTTTTTTGAAATTCAAACAAGATAACAAGATGATTTTTACTCACTGCACAGGAAAATATGTTTAAGAATGATAAAAATATGTTTAAGAATGATTCATAACTAGTCTGAGAATGAGTTAAGACAGGAACTCTTATCACTTGGGAAGAGTACAAATTGATGCACTGATACCGACCTGGATATCAGTTTCCCCACGTTAAACCCAGCATATATGGGGTTAAAACCAAAACACTCATTCCCTGTTTACTCTCTGGCTTCCTGGCTCCAGAATCCACTATCCTCCATGGAGACAGACACCGTCAAGGACAAGCACCTGGACTATCTCCCCCCGCAAAGAGATACAGGCTGGTGGGAAAGCTGCTGACCAGCAAGGTCACAGGCTTCCTCCTCTCTGCAAGTGTCTCAAGGCCACAGACAGGCTGGTGGGAAAGCTCCGACCAGCAAGGCCATATGCTCCCCCTCCCCTACCTAAAACCCCAAATAAAAACCCTTCCTTTTAGCTTTTCGGGGAGTTTGGGATTTCAGTGTTAGCTGCCCTCTCTCCTTGCTCAGCGCTGTGCAAAAATAAAATTCCTACTTTCTTCCACCACACCTGGTGTCAGAGATTCGCTTGCTGCACAACGGGTGAGCGAATTCACTTCAGGATCGGTAACAGCACCTTCTCAGACAGGAATCCGAAAGCAAGATGGAGAAAGAATTTTAGTTGTTCACAGACTTTGACCTATATTCTCATTTCTAGGAATTTGTTCCAAGGAAATAATTAAAAATGCAAACATAGGCTTACATAAAGAATCGGTATGAAGTGTTTTCATAAGCAGGCAAATTGGAAAGAATCTAAATCGCCAACAATATAGAGCTGGTTGATGAATTATGATACAGCCAATACAATGGTATAGTATATAAGATCATGTTAAATTATTTAAGATCAAGTTTTTATTATTGTTATTTAAGATCATGATTATTATTTAAGGGGCCGGCCCCGTTGCTGAGTGGGTAAGTTTGCACACTCCGCTTCAGCGGCCCAGGGTTTCACCAGTTCCGATCCTGGGCACGGACATGGCACCGCTCATCAAGCCATGCTGAGGCAGCGTCCCACATGCCACAGCTAGAAGGACCCACAGCTAAGAATACAAAACTATGTACCTGGGGGCTTTGGGGAGAAAAATGAAAAAAAATAAAATCTTTAAAAAAAAAGATGATTATTTAAGATCAGTTACTTATTATTATTTAAGATTATTATTATTTAACGTTAAGTTTTCTGTGAGGGAACCTGCCTCTGTCACCCTCTCAGGCAGAGCAGGAACTTCTAAAACGATGCCCACAACCTGGATGTGGAGGAAGAAGCATGAGTCGGTATGTTCATGTATGAGGAGTGAAACAAACGTAAAATTATAATTATTAAAGTCAAAAGGAATCCTTTTTAAGAATATTAAATAGTATGCAATACTAATATAATGCTCAGTGAAGGAAAAAACCACAAAACTATCCATAGCCGAATTCCAACTTTGTTAAACAGATATACAGACGGATAGAAAAAAGACTGGAAGGATACAATTGATAATAGTGGTTATTTGGAGAGTGATTACAGGTTTGTTTGTTTTAATCTTTATGTATTTCTAAATTTGCCCAAGTTTCTCCAGTAAGCCTCTGTTACTTTTTTAAATTGTGGCAAAATATCCACAAAATAAAATTTACCATTTTACCCATTTTAAAGTGTACAGTGGCATTAAGAACATTCACATTGTTGTGCAACCATCACCACCATCCATCTCCAGAACTTTTTTCATCTTGCAAAACTGAAACTCTGTACCCATTAAATACCCTATCTCCTCCTCCCCCAGCCCCCGGCAACCACCATTCTACTTTCTGTCTCTATGAGTTTGACTATTTTACTAACCGCATATAAGTGGAATCATACAGTATTTGTCTTTTTGTGACTGGCTTACTTCACTTACTCTGACGTCCTCAAGGTGCGTCCATGCTGTAACGTGTCAGAATTTCCTTCCTTTTTAAGGCTGAATAATATTCCATTGTATGCATATACCACATTTTGTTTATCCATTCATCCATCAACAGACACTGAGGTTGCTTCCACCTTTAAGCTATTGCACGTAATGCTGCTGTGCCTCTGCTATTTTTATAACCAGAAAATAAATACAAAAACAAAACCAGGCCACCTCCACATAGAGGGAATGCCCGGTTGAGGCGGTAACTGACTCTCCCTTGCTCCCACCCCCTTGAACCAAAACTAAACAATGTCTCCTACCCAGAACCACGGCCTCCTCCTTCCCTCGATGCTCCTGCTTGTCCTCCCCAGACAGAGAGTCAATGATGGCCTGGAGCAGGTTGCAGACAGCCAGCGACATCTCCTCGTTCTCGGCGGCCATGAGGCTACAGATTCGGTCTATCCGGACTGCATGGAGAATCGCTGTGGCCTAGACCCCCAGCGAGAACCACAGTCAGTTGCCCGCCCCTCCCTTCCAGCTGCCACGCAGGCTAGGGAGTGGGAGATAGCCCCCCCATGCAGCAGGGAAACAAGCACAGGCAGTCAACACTTCATGGGGCCCAGGGTCTGAGAAGGTCCTTGATATAAGCCACGCCCCTTTCTAGAGGTTACAGCTGTGCTGTCCCATGCAGCAGCCACTCGCCACATGGGGCCATGGAGCACTTGCATCATGGCGTCCACGTTGATGTGCTGTTAAGTTTAAAATACACACTGGATTTCAAAGACTTAGTATGAAACAATGTAAACCATCGTAGCCTTGCATTCCCCTCTTCCTCACAGAGGACCTTCAATAACCTTATCCTTGGTAGACCCATTTCCATCTCAAAGGAAAAACAAGAGGATCAGTCTCTTGAATGGGGCCCAAACAACCAAGGTTAGAGGGACACTTTAGACTTTGTGTCAGGTCTGTTCATGCCAGCCACACCCTGCCCACATGTCACCCTCCAGGTCCTCGCAGGACAGGCAGCTATCTGTGCCAAGAACCCCACACCCAGGCCCTCACCCTAGCTCGGTGGCCGCTGCACATGCCCGACAGGGTCCGCACGGCGGCCAGCATCAGCTCCGGCTTTTTGGTGTCCACGAGCTGCAGCAACAGGGCCACTCCGTTGTTCTGGAAGATCTTCTCGGCCCCTGCTTCCTCCCGGCCTAGGACAATGAGGTTGTTGGCAGACTGGAGAAGGGAGGACATGATGAGGGTCATGAGGGCGCTCCGGCTGCAGATGCCTTGGCCATGAGCCAAGTGCAAGGACTGGGTCTTCAAAACATCGTTATATTCTTTCCCCTGTAATCCTACTCCTGGGAATATAGCCCACGAACGTAATTCAAAAGAAGAAACAAAGTAACAGGCATAAAGACCAACTTGGTGAAATATATTGAAGCCATTAAAGTCATAAATAAAAAGACTATGTAGCAACTTGGAAAAAACATGGGCAAGCAGAATCCGAATCACAAGCTCACTGTGATTGCGCTTATGTTAAAATAAAATTGTGTATACATGCTTATGGATAAGGACTTTAAAAAGGTAGAGAAGTGTTAAATTAATTAAAGAAAGGGGCATTAGACTGAGGTGGCTTTAATGGCTTGGTAGCTGGTAGGCAAGTCCAAACCTGAGCCTGAGATGCCTCAAGGCTGAGAAACCGAAACTTACGGACAACCGATCACAGCGAACCAGGCTTTCCCAAATAATGCAGCCACTTAAGCTACAGCCAATCAAATCATGTTCTTGCTTTGCCACCGCATCTTTTCTATAAAAGTCTTTCTCTGGGCTCCTGTCGGTACACAGCTCCTCACCGCTTCCTGTCTTGGTGCTGCCCAATTCAAATGGATTTTGCCCAAAGAAACTCCTAAAATATTTAATATGCCTCAGTTTATCTTTAAACAGAAGTGTTTTTACATGGAGAATTCTTTTCCTTTAAAGATTTTCCTAGAATATGGTTTTGGTGTTTTTTAATTTGTTTGTTCACCTATTCTGGGTAATCTGAAGTTGCAGGGGGTCTCAGGAAGGTGGGAGGTGGTGGGCAGAAAGAACACTGGATGGGACTTGAAAGCCCTGAGTTTGAGTACTGATTCTGCCATATGTTAGCTGTGTGACCTTGGAGAAGTCATAGCACCTCTCTGGGCCCCAGATTCGCATCTGTAAAATGAAGCAGTTGAGCTAAGAGGTTTCCAAGTGTCTTCTCACCCTGAAGCATTTCCACGCGAGGATACATACACCTTAAAAAACCCCAGCCCTGGAGAGGAGGCCTCCAGCAGGACAGGGCTGGAGGAGGAACTCAGGAGGAGGCAGGCAAAGAGACGGGGAGTGGGATGGAGGGGAATGGGCTGTTAGAGAATTCCAGGCAAACAGGACCAGAGCCATCATCACTCTCAGTCAAGGACTTGGTGCTTTTCAAAGCATCTTTATCTGTTAACAACTCATTTAGCCCTCACAGGAGTTTGTTATAAAAGATATTTGCATATTACATGGGTTTATTCACCATAAAACTAACAAAAACTCCCCAGGCATTGTCTGTCAAGTTCTTTTAAATGTGAAACATTCAGATGTTCCATTTTTTTTCCTTTGAAGAAATAGTAGAAGGGAATACGAGAAAACGCAACAAATGTGGCTAAGAGGACGGTATTAAGAGTAAATATTTTCATATTTCACAATGACTTTCCGCAATATTTCCTAACGGAATACATTTAAACGTGTCATTGTTTCTCCGGGCTGAAACCAGCGTGAGGTGAGTAAGGCACTCACCTCGGGTGCAAGATTTACGGGGGCGCCAAAAACCTCAGTCATCAGGACAAATCATATTTAACGCAATATTTTAAAATATTTAAATCAATGCAATGCAAAAACAAATTCTGGATGAACAAAATATCAAAAATATAAAAAAAGACAAGATCCCATCCTACTGCAGGACTCTCTTCATTGGTCTCACCTTATCCCGGCCCTTCTCACAGATCATGCTATTTTCTATAGC